>NC_063350.1:43589344-43631595 GCF_021869965.1 Rhincodon typus | reverse complement strand
CCAATGCTAAGAATATACTTAGATGGATACCTGTTAATGTATCTCTCTCCCTGAGTCATTCTCAGAAGATGAGTCAACTGGAGTATGCAGCCCAGGGACTTTGTGAAAATCTGCTCCCAGGTGCCATTTTGTCAAACATTTGTGCCTGTGTTTTCAAGAAAGCCAATCTATGAGTAAAGGAAAGCAGTTCAATCAATTGCCCTGTTGAAATTAGTGGAACATGTTTAAGTATTTAAGCCAAAGTAGCCTAAAATATCAGAGATTATTTCCAGGTTTCTGAGACAGGGAATTTCCTTTGTGTGCAGCCTATCATCTCTCAGCAGTTATTCATGCTAAAGCTGAGAACTCAGCAATTTGGACAATTGTATTATTTTAAATCTAACAACAATGATCATGTGATATGCTGAATAAGCAAGTTGTGTCACATTTACAAATAAATTCAATATATACCTTTTGTTTTATAAGCATACTCGATCTAGAAAGATATGTGGTAGTGGAGTTATTTGACATCTTTCAAACTGATAGCATTAAATAACATTCTGTGGCAGTTATATGAACAGTGAATTTTTTAAATGCATCTTTTAAATTGTATTCTGTTCCACTGCAATCTGTTTAATCAGGGAGTTGAAGAGTTAAATTCTTGGGCCATAGAAAAGCCATTTATACCCCTCTTTTATTTCTGAGACTTCAGTGAATCCACTGCTAAATTAGTCCCATCCACCTCCCCGCCTTCTCTGTATTATTGCATTCTTTAGAATTGAATGACTCGTGAGTGAGATACCAACCATAGCCTGATATATTTATTTATAGTAAGCATCCGTATGCAGAAGCTTGTATAATTTCTGCAAGTTATCTGCGAATTAAGATGATGAAGAGAGAATTAAAAAGGTTGTTTAAGTTGTGAATTTCATATTTAGCCTCTCCCCAGTGGTACTGGGGAGAGGTACTATAGGCTGTACTATAGGCTGAAGTGTTCGATAGGTGCAAGTTAATTCCAGGTAGTGTCACTGTGGTTGCTATGGAGAAAGGTAACTGAAGTTCCTGAACATATTCTGCATCAGTAGTTTGATGCTTCAAGCTGCTCTTTGGATGCAGCCGGCAGTTGTCAACAAATGTGTATTAGTTTTATTTGACAAGCGCAAGTTCTTTACGCTGAGCACTTAAAATAAATCTCAATGTAATTTGTGTTGTCATTGACGTTATGCTTTGTTCCCATTCCATATGAAATAATGGAAAGTACCTGTCTATGAGCTGATTTCTAACCTAGCCTCAGCATTACGTTTACCACTCTGAGTGCTACTCATTTTCTAAATTCGTACAACTGCCCATGATAGATGCCTAGTGTAGCTTTCTCCCTGGGGTACGTTATTGACTTTCTGATAAAATTTGGCTTAGTTTGCTCTGAAGGAAAAAAGAAACATGAAAGGGAAAATGAGCAGGCAGAATATCGCCACAGCATTCTGCCTCGCTGGAGTGAGGCGGGGGGGGAATCATAAAAACATGGAAAAAAGGAGCAGGAATAAGTCATTCAGCCTTTGAATCTGCTCCACCATTCAACATGGTTATAGCTGATCATCCAACTCAGTACTCTGTTCACACACTCTCTCCGTACCCTTTGATTCCTTTAGCCCTAAGAACTATATCCAACTCCTCAACTGCTTTCTGTGGCAGAGAATTCCACAAGCTGACCCACTCTCTGGGTGAAGAAAGTTCTCCTCATTTCAGTCCTATATGGTCTATCCTGTATCCTTAAACAGTGACCCTCTGGTTCTGGACTCATGGGTCATTGGGAACATATATTACCCTGTCTAGTCCTGTTAGAATGCTGTCAGCTTAAAACAGTATAACATGAAAGTTATAAACATAATGAACTTTTCAAGTGCTAGTTCCAGTCTGGAGGATTCTGACAGTGAGAAGACTTAAACCATAAAAATGAATATCTTAAGGGTGAGTTGAGATGCTGAAATTTTTGTCCACCCCTGTCTACACCCCTCATAATTCTTTACAAATCACCAACACACAGACTTGCTAAAGAACTACAACAGAAATTGAAATACTTAGTGGACAACACTACCCAGTCCATCTACTCATCCCAAGAATTCCTCAAAATCGTCAAGGACACCAGGATAGAAGAAGACGAGATGATGATATCCTTTAATGTAACAGCACTATTTACATCCATAAACACTATCCTAGCCAAAGAGACAATTGCCACACTGCTGGACGAATCGTGTAAGCAGGCAGCTCGGGACACCGCAAACATCAATAAGGACACCACCATGATTTTGCTAGATCTGTGCCTCACAACCCACTTTATCTTTAACGACGGCACATACAAACAAATCAATGGAACGCCAATGGGATCCCCAATATCAGGACTGATTGCAGAAGCAGTAATGCAAAGGTTAGAATGGACAGTGCTCCCCACTATACAACCCAGACTCTGGGTCCAATATGTAGATGACACCTTTGTGATTATTAAATGCACGAAACTAGAAGAAACCCACTAACACGTAAACAACATCCCTACCGGGATAAAATATATGAAAGAAATCTGAACAACAAGTGACTACCCTTCCTGGACATAATGGTAGACGCAAGAACAATGGGGAACTCCAGACTAGCATATATAGAAAGACCACACATACGGACCAGTTACTTAATTACACTAGTAACCATCCCAGTGCCCACAAATAGCGCTGCATCAGGACACTACTTAAACGAGCCACAACACATTGCAGCAATCCGGAACTACGCAAAGCAGAACAGGAACACCTATACAGAGTCTTCAAAAGGAATAGATACCCTTAAAGCACAATCTGCCCTTACCTCCAAGACAGACCACAACAAGAAGACACAACACGACCAGATTCACTAATCACCCTACCAGACCTCAAGTACATTTCAGAGATTGACCACAGGACTACTCAGACCCCTAGGTATCTGAGTAGTCCACAAACCAACAATCACCCTACGACAGCTACTGACGAACATAAAGGATCCCATACCCAAAACCAGCAAAACCAGTGTAATATACAAAATACCTTGCAAGAACTATGAGAAACATTACCTAGGCCAAACTGGAAGAAAATTGACTATCCGGATACACAAAAACCAACTAGCCACCAAGAGACATGACCAATTCCCACTTGTCTCACTACACACGGACAACGAGGGACATGAATTCGACTGGGATAACGCATCCACAATCGCACAAGTCAGTCAGAGACAGGGGATTTCTGGAGGCCTGGTATTCCAACCGGAACGCCATCAACAAACACATAGAATTAGACCCTGTGTACAAGCCACTGAGAAATTTATGGGCGGCACAATGGCACAGTGGCACAGTGGTTAGCACTGCTGCCTCACAGCGCCAGGGACCTGGGTTCAATTCTAGCCTCAGGCGACTGTGTGGAGTTCGCACATTCTCCCCGTGTCTGCGTGGGTTTCCTCCGGGTACTCTGGTTTCCTCCCACAGTCCAAAGATGCGTAGGTTAGGTGGATTGGCCATGCTAAATTGCCCGTAGTGTTCAGGGAGGTGTAGATTAGGTGGGTTATAGGGGGATGGGTCTGGGTCTGGGTCTGGGTCTGGGTGGGTGCTCTGAGGTTCGGTGTGGACTTGTTGGGCCGAAGGGCCTGTTTCCACACTGTAGGGATTGTAGGGATTCTATGATTCTAAAACCGGAAGTAATACCAACCACCCCAGAAAACTGAGGCATATAAATAAAAAGTGGGATAGAACAATTGGGTGGCACAGTGGCTCAGTGGTTAGCACTGCTGCCTCACAGCGCCAGCAACCCGGGTTCAATTCCAGCCTTGGGTAACTGACTGTGTGGAGTTTGCACATTCTCCACGTGTCTGCATGGGTTTCCTCCGGGTGCTCCAGTTTCCTCCCACAGTGCAGGTTAGGTCGATTGGCCATGCTAAATTGTCCAAAGTGTTTGGGGATGTGCAGATTAAGTGGGTTGTAGGGGGATGGGTCTGGATGGGATGTTCTGAGGGTCAGTGTGGACTTGTTTGGCCAAAGGGCCTGTTTCCACACTGTAGGGATTCTATGATTCTATGAACACCGACGCTTCACCGAAAGCGCACTGACAATGTTACCTAGCAGGGTGACGAAACATTTGCAACCAAACTCACCATCTCAGTGAGCATGCCTGCAACCTTTATACAAATCAGCCATGCCACTCCTGCCCTCCTCAGTCTCCTCTGCTCCACAAAAAACAACTCCAGCCTGGTCAAAAACAGAAATTGCTGGAAAAGCTCAGCAGGTCTGGCAGCATCTGTGAAGAAAAATGAGAGTTAATGTTTCGGGTCCAATGACCTTTCCTCAGAATATAACAGAACAGAAACCAATTAACCAATTAAAACCTTGTACTGATTAAAGATTTAACAGTATGGTAGATTTGTTTAATACATTCTCATTAGTGGTGTGACCCTTTGATCTTTTACTTATAAGTTCTGTATCTGATACTACCTCTCTCACTAACACTTGAAGAAGGGGTGAGGCTGTGAAAGCTTGTGTTTTCAAATAAACCTGTTGGACTATAACCTGATGTTGTGTGATTCACCCCAGTCCAACATCAGCACCTCCACATCATGGCAACCTCTCTTTGTAAATGAAACTCTTCAGCCCAGGCAACGTCCTGGTAAATCTCCTCTGCACCCTGTTCAGTGGAACTACATCCCAGCATGATACGGCACTAAAAGGGGAAGGACAAGGGGTGAATAGCCAAACCGCTCCCTGGAGGTGGGTTGATCATTAAAATGTTTTATCAAAGCTGGCAGCCCCTGGTTTAACTGACTTTGTAAAACATGGAGCCGAATTTTGCCAACCCTTTGCAGAAGCCCTTTGGAGACAGGCTGGAAGACTGAAAAGCTGGCAAAATGCTTCAGGAAGGTGTCAGGTGGCAAGCCGGGTATGTTCCCAGGCACTGTTCTGTCAGTGGTAGAGAAGCTGGCACTCAGTCAGCCCACCCAAAGTCCAATTGAACAACTTGTGATCTAAAAGCTTCTTTCTGCCTCCATGCCATTTTAATAGTGGATTGCCTTGTTGCGGTGGGAGACCATCTGGGAATGCCTGACTATTTAGCAAGAGGAATTCCAGCAAGATCCTAATAACAACTTACATGGATGGGTTATGCTAAAGTACGAACACCAAGGATCATGGTGTGCATTTCCACCAGTGCCTTAATGCACCGCGAAAGGTAGATAAAGTGGTTAAGAAGACAAATGGGATGCTTACCTCTCCTATTCAAGGCAAACAGTTAAAGAGCAGGGAAGTAATGCTGTAGCTGTATAAAATTGGTTGGGGCAAGCTAGAGTATTGTGTACAGGTGTGGAATTCACATTATAGGAGGGATATTGTTCTACTGGAGAGGGTGCAGAGGAGATTTACCAGGTTGTTGCCTGGGCTGAAGAGTTTCAGTTACAAAGGGAGGTTGGACAGACAGGGGCTGTTTTCCTTGGTGCAAAGGAGCCTGAATCATGGTGGAGGGAAGGCATGATTAATTTGTATAAAGTTATGAGGGGCATTGACAGGGTGGACAGAAAGAAATCTTTTCTCTTGGTTGAAGTATCAGTGACCAAGGGCATAGGTTTAAGGTAAGGGGACCATACTTTAAGAGGGGATGTGAGGGAAGAAAGTTTTTCTTCCAGAGGCTTGTGGCAATCTGGAGCTCACCGCCTGTAAGGGTGGTAGAAGCAGAAACTTCATAACATTTAAGAAATATTTAGATATGCACCTGCAATGCAAAGGCATACAAAGCTAGGGGCCACATGTTGGAAAATGGAATTAAAACTGTTATGTGGTTGTTTTTGACTAGCACAGACTCAATTAACCAAATGTCCAAATTCTCTGCTATAACTCAATGACAATATGACCTCTATACCAATTCTCGGACTATTTAGATCGTAGTATTCCTTGCTGAATTTAATCTGCTGTCTTTGTTAAACTCATAGGAACAGCTTATTTCTTTCTTTGATTTCTGTTTCCCAACAGTAGCCAGCGCGCTAGAAGGTTGGCTAGCTGTTGGGTGGAAAGGCCAAAGTATTAGGTTCCAGAAGCAGTGGAAACATCAGGGGTTGGGGGAATGTCGGTGAGGGAACTCAGAATGATGAGGGATCAAGGGGGTATCACGTGGCTCAAAGAAGTCAGAAGGCATCCAGGAGCTAGCCCAGAGGGATCCTAGGAAGCACTGATGGTGGGCCTAGAGAGATTTTGAGGAGCATCACTGAACCTGCCAGGAGGATTTGGAGTGGAGGTAGGGGCATAAATAGAGCCGGAAATTTGGAGGGTGAATGGACATTGGAGAGGAGAATATTGTAGATAACAAAGCACCATCATATGTCCTTCTTGTGACTGAATTTAGGGTTGGGGATGAGAGCCTGACAGACCAAAAAAAAATCCTGAAGAATTTTCACATTGACAAGGGGCAGGGTGAAGTTAATAACATTTCATAAATATCTGCTGAATGTGCAACTTCCCCTGGGATTCATTATTTCCTTCTTTATTGTAAACCTCTAGGTTCTCCATCCCATGATGTTGTGCACATGAACTATTACCCTATAGTATTGCACACTCCTATAGCTTCTCTGGCTCTGTCTGCAGAAAAAAAGGATATATTTGTGCCTGTTTTTAAACCAAGGTACATCAAGCCCCTCAAAAGCTTTTTCCAAAGCCTCCTATTCACTGATGTTCGAGTTTTGCGGCCTATCCCCTTCATGCATTGCTATATTATTATATGGAAAATGGAGAACAAAGATGATAGGAACAAAGGAGACAAATCAGCTACTTCTTCTGGATTCCATTAGATCATGACTGATTTGTACATACAATTCCATCTGCCGATCTTAGTTTCATAACCTTTAATGTCCATACTCAACAATAAGCCAATAATCTGTGTTTTGAAAATTTCAATTATCCTAGTCTTTTTATTAAGGAAGAAAGTTCTAGATTTCAATTGCTAGTGTGTGAAGAAGTGAGGAAATAATGTCTTGTTCTGGATGTTCCAGAAGAGGAAAATATTGCTCTCTGTCTGCCTTACCACTTGTTAATCATCCGTACTGAAAGAAAGGCAAGTCTGTTGTATGCAACCCAGCCTTATAATTTAATGCTTTTAGGTCAGATGCCATTCTGTTTCCTACTCAAGGTCAGTGTATCCTTTATAAGGAGCAGTGACCTGAACTGATCGAGGTAGAGGTAGACCTTGCTGTACATTGCTCTACATAATTTCATTTTATTCAACTGTCAGTTTATTTTTAGTGCCTGGTTCTTTAAATGACTTTGACATTTCCAGTTTAAAGTTATTGCCTCCTAGTTTGCCTTTCTAGTTTGCCTTTCTGGTTTGCCTTTCTAGTTTGCCTCATGGCATTTCCTCCAACACTAGCACCACTACCTGCCTTTCCTCTACTTCCTGCCTTGACCTTGCCTCTTCTGCATTGTTCTTACTTCCCCTCTCATTGCCTTTGACAATGCCAGTATCCGTTATCCTTTCAATTTCTTTTGTATTTGTCCACCAACTTTTGTTGTTTTCTCTACCTGAGCTGCTAAATTCTCTCTGGATCCCACAGTCCTAGATCTTTACCAATTAGAAAATATTTTGATCTTATTTTCTTTTGGCCAAAATAATGATTTCATACTTCGCCACATTGAACTCCATTTACCAGTACTTTACACCCATTTCATCTTTTAAAGTCTCTTTGCCATTTGTCTATTTAACAAGCTATCTAACATCATGTTGTTAGAATACTTAGATATACGTCACTTTATTCCTACATCTAAGTTATTTACACTTATAGTGAACAGTTGAGGTTCCAGTATTGATCCCTGGGGAATATATGGTCATACGCATGCTAGTTTAAGTACTTCCTAAATCCTACGTCTTTCCCAATTCCTCATCCATATCAACAAGTCACTTACAAATTGATTTGCAGTAATGAGTTGCCTGCCTTGTGTACACCATACAATTCCACCTATCTTCCTAGACTGATGACACTCTAGAACATCTAGAGGAGCAAAGTATCAACATGTTGCTTGCTGCAACCATGGACACAATTAACTGTCATGCATTTGCCCTCTCATAAAGGGAATGGGGACAGCAGATCATGTGTTAGCACTAGTACAAACAAGATTTTTGACATTTTTATATGCTGAACATGTGTTCCCATAGGAACTAATTAGCTGAGGACCAGCCTTCTACAGTGTGTGGAGAATGTTTTTATTTGAACTAATGAGAAGACCTGACCAAAGTACATCGTCTGTCTATTTAATCAGTTGATATTTCTTTACAGGGTATCAGGAATTTAAAAGTGAATAAAAATTTAGAAAGCTGATCTTTTTTGGGGGACAGAGGGAAGGCAAATGGAAATTTGAAGAAACAAAAAAAAGACTTAATTGATGTTTGCAAGATTGTGAAATGATTGACAGAAGCTTAACCAGAGCAATTGTTCAGCGCTGCAAAAGAATCAAATACCAAGAGGCATATTAAAAAGAAAAATAAAGTTAGGAGCGGAAGGAGAACCTTATTGCACAAGGGATACAAGACATAGAACAAATTGCCAAAGAAATTAACTGAGCTGAAAAGGAATGCTGTATTTCCAGACATCAAGAGGGCACTGAATTGTATTAATAGATCATGTATTGGCAATTGAAAATGGTGATCTAATTTAGAACAGATTGGTGAAATGCAAATAGGTCCGATTCTTCCGATCTGGATTAGAATTCCAATTTCAGTCCCAGACCAGGCATAGCATTGCCACTTTAGAACGTAAGAACAAGGAGCAGGAGTAGGCAATTCAGCCCCGCAAGCCTACTCTGCTATTCATGGTTTATCTCACCTTGGCGTCACGTTAATTTTCCTGCCTGTTCCCCATAACCCTTCAACCCATTAATAATTAAAAATCTGACTGTCTTCTCCCTTAATTGATTCAATGTCCTGGTGTCCACCACACCCCAGGGTCGCAAATTCCACACATTGCCAACCCTTTTGAGAGATGTAATTGCTCCACCTCATTTGTTTTGCATTTTCCGCCCCTTAGCCTAAAACTGTAACCTCTCATTCCAGATTGCCCCACAAGGGGAAACATCCACTTTACATTGACCTTGTCAATCCCCTTTAACATCTTATATACCTCAATTAGATCTCCTCTCATTCTTCTAAATTTTAACGAGTGTAGGCCTAGACTGTGTAGTGTCCCCTCACAAGACAAGCCTTTCATCTCTGGAATCAAGAGATGTTTTACCACCGAAAATGTGGGCCAGGTGTGTACCCCAGCTGAAGCAAGGGCAGTTCAGTTCAAGATACTTCTTGGAGCAGCAGATCAATGCCTGAAACCATAGTCCCAGTAGCTGTTGCATTGAAAGGTCCTAAAGCAATGTTGACAGTTAATGCATGTGAGGTGAATGAGTGGGTGGTGTGCCTTACGGGGAAGGGGTACAACTGCCAGGCATGTAGGGAGGTCAGAGCGGCAGGTGGGAGGAGGGGAGGGAGGACAGTGTTTAGGGTAGTTCAGAGGCGTTGGAGTGATGGAAGTTTTTGGAGGAACTGAGCATGTTCTAGACAATGGCTTTATTGTGGGGATCAGATGTGAGAGTTGGGCTAAGTCGTGACAGGGCAGAGTCATGCAGAAGGAAGTTGAAGATTAGGAGGTGATTGGGAGGGGTGTGCGAGAGAGAGGAATGGACATCCAGCTGCATTGAATGGTCTTCTGCATGGTCCTATCATGGAACTCCAGTATATGCTTCAGCAACCACTATTATCATATTGGACAATCTAAGCCATGAGGTAAGATTGTTCTGGGAGTAGAATGTCTTGTGGTGTGCACCATTTCTCAGAATTACAATTGTACCTTTAGGTCTTGCAGTTTTTATCTGCAAATTTGTTAGAAGTGCAAACCGATAAAAGCACAGAGAATGGACATCTGGGACATTGGTGAACAAAGGATCAAACCTGCTTATCCTTAATCACAGAGATTAAACAATTGAGAAATAAACGAGGAAGAATACAGAAGGAGATTGGAATTAAAGCTGATGAATTCAATATCAAATCAGATAGATCAGAAATAAGGAGGGGAAAAGACTGGAAAGGGAATGAAAGAAAAATTAATGAAAAGGCAAGTAAGAAAGAAAATGTAAAATATAAAGTGATTTTTTAAAAATCTCAGACAGTAATTCGTAACTTGAAGGAATGAAACTCCATGTTTTTAAGTATTCATATTTTTGTCAAGGAATTGGTAGTTTCAACAAATATATCATTAGAAGAATTCAGACACTCTATTACAAGACTTACTTAATTTTTGATGACTTTAATTGACTATTATTATGCGTTTGCAGTAACTCCAGTAAATTACAGAAATGTTAAGGGCAAGATGCTGGAGCTAATGCTGGAGCAGTGCAGATCAACGTATGGTGATTTGCAGTTAGCACCTTGTCTCCTTCCTTGCCAGAATGTTCCAGCTAATTTGCCCTAGAACAAGATTGAATGCAAGAATTAATCAGAGATCAGGCAGTATTCGTGAAGAGAGAGAGAAAAAAAGTGGCATTTCAGGTCGAAAGCCTGTCTTCAGACTGGATAAAGTTAATTGATACAACATAATTTAAACAATTACATGGGCAGGGAAAATGGGAGAGTAAATAAGAAAACAAATAGAACAAACCGAATGTTGGAGAAATTCAAACCAAAAGAACTGCGGATGCTGTAAGTAAGAAAAAACAGAAATTGCTGAAACAGCTGAGCAGGCCTGGCAGCACCTGCTGGAGAAACAGTCTAGTATGATTCATCTCCAGAATTGAACTTTTTCAGAACAGCTATACCAGATTAAAACGTTAACTCTGTTTCTCTCCACAGACGCTGCCAGGCCTGCTGAGTTTCTCCAGCCCTCTGAATTAGTTTTGGATTTCCAGCATCTGCATTATTTTGCTTTTATAAGAAAAAGACAAGGTTTGTGATCGGATGGAAGACTAGAGAGATTAAATGAAAAAGAGGAAGATATTGCAAAACAAAAGAGGCTAGTAATGGGACAAGTAGAGAAGTAGATGTGTCTAGGAAAATTGTAAAGTTCAAGAATAGCACCGTTTGCAGTTGTCTGAAAGAAGTGGGGGCAGTGTTTAGTCACAAACTGTCGAGCTCAATATTGAGTCTAGAGAGCTGTAAAGTATCTAATTGAGTGATGAGATGCTGTTTCTCAAGCTTTTTTAAGCTTCATTTGAAGAGCGTAGGAGTCTGAGGTCAGAGTGGAAGTGGGGCAGAGAAATAAAATGACAGATGACCAGAAGCTCAGGGTCACATTCATGATTGAACAAAAATATTCTGCAAGCAGGTCATCCAATTTTTGTTTCAATCTCTCCAATGTGAGCAGTGAACAGACTATAATAAATTGAAATAAATGCTGTTAGTTTGCTGTTTCACCTGAATAGTGTTTGTGGTCTGGGAACAGGTGAGGAAAAACAGCAGCTTCCCATTTCTTACATTTGCGCTAGGAAGTCCCATAGGACTGGGAAGGGTAAAAGCCGAAAGAACTGCAGATGCTGGAAATCAGAAACAGAAATTGCTGGAAATATTAGGCAGGTCTTGCAGCATCTGTGGAGAGAAAGCAGATTTAACATTTCAGGTCCAGTGACCCTTCTTCAGACTTCTTTTGTTGTGAAGAAGAGTCACTGGAACTGAAGCATTAACTCTGTTTTCTATCCACAGATGCTGCCAGACCCTCTGAGAACAGGAGAGGTAGTTGTGAATGATTGAGGAATGGGCTAAGGTATCAAGGAGGGATTTGTCCCCTTCAAAATGATGTAAATGGGACTGAAGATGTCCTGCAAGTGGCAGAGGATGATCTTTTGAATGTTACCGGGGTAGAAGTTGCGGACAAGGGGATCACTTTTATGTTTCTGACAGGAAATTAAAGGAGAAAACAGAAATGTGAAAAACCAGACAGACTTGGTTGAAATCCCATCACCTGAAGTGGGGAAGAACTTTCAGCTGAGGGTAAAGGAAGACACATTGGAAGTGCGGGTATGAAAGTGCATTTGTTTGAACAGATGTGACAGAAATGGAAAATCTGGAAGAGTAGAACAATCCTTACAGAAACATTGTTGAAAGAAGTATAGTCAAGGTACTTGCTCAGAGATAGTGATTCACAGGGATATTGGTTGATAGCCTGCTCAAAATTAAAAACAAAGAATTTGAAGAAGGGGAGAGTTGAAAATGGATCATGTCAAGGCAAGAACTGATTGACAATTGGAAGCAAAGTTGAAATTTTCAGATTTTGAGATGAGAGGAGAATTTGTCACTAAGAAACTTGGTGCCAGAAGTAACACAGTGTGGAGCTGGATGAACACAGCAGGCCAGGCAGAGGAGCAGGAAAGTTGACGTTTCGGGTCGGGACCCTTCTTCAGAAATGGGGGAGGGGGAAGGGAGCTCTGAAATAAATAGAGAGAAAAGAGGTGGGGCTGGGGAAGGTAGGTGGGACGGTGATAGGTGACTGCATGTAGGCAGTGGTGCGGATTGGTCAGTGAGGTGGGAGGAGCGGATAGGTGGGAGAGAAGATGGACAGGTTGTGTCAGGTCAAGGAGGCGGGGATGAGAGGGAGGGCTGGTCATGGGATGAGGCCGAGGATGGGGAGATTTTGAAACGGGTAAAGTCCACATTGAGACCATTGGGCTGTTGGCTCCCGAGGTGGAATATGAGGTGCTGCTCCTCCAGTTTGCGGGTGGTGTCATTGTGACACGGGAGGAGGCCCAGGATGGACATGCCGTCCAGGGAGTGGGAGGGGGAGTTGACAGAGCTAAAGTGCTCAAGAATGAGGTCAGGTGTGTGCATGTGTGAAAAGAGTGTTGATTTTATAATGCTGTGAAAGCAGTAGTTTGAGGAATGCTGAATATCTTCAAGGTGTCTATAACCATGTATGGTCCTGAAACATAAAGGGTGGAATTTCAGTTGGAATCCAAGTGGAGGAAGCCTGAGACAGAGTCACTTTATGAGGGTCCAGGGAAACCTACCTCCTCTGATTGGGAATTAAGAATGACGAGATATAATCGTAAAATTAGATCAAAACTGTTGAAGATCAAAATCAATAAACACTTTTTCCGCAATGAACAATAGGAGTATGGAATCCTCTGCTTTGAAAGTTATGGGACAGTCTAGATTGAAATCAGTTGACTTTTATTAGGTAAGGAATATTGAGTTAAGAGGAGCAAATGGAACTGATGTACAAATCAACAATAATCTAATTGAATGATACGACACGCTGGAGGGTTGAATAGTTTGCTCCTTGCCTGTCTAGTACTGACAAAGTACTTTGGAGAAAGATGGTTACAATTCTCACCAGCTAGAAATAGAACTATTTTTGCCTGCCAATGATTCTATGTGAGAATTTATTATCTTAATAAACATTCTAAATAACACTTACTGATACAGCCTAAAACTTCTCCATCCGGAAATCTGTTCAAGTTTGCAGTATCTGATTTTCTATCAAGCTGTAGACTGGTAATCAGTTAGGTAGACAAAGTAACCCAGCTCAGCAAATGTGTTGATGTGGTACTATGAAAGTACTAAAAAGAAGCACAGGGATCGTTTAATTTATAGGTCTTTCCTGGGCTATGGGGAAGGAACAGGGGAGTGGGACTAATTTGACTACCTTTCAAAGAGTCAGGCATGATGGATGAATTGGTCTCCTTTTCTGCGATGTGGTTTTACATGTGCCATTGTGAAACATGTAAGGTCAATATCTTGTGTTATTTGAAAGTAAACCTTGAGCAAAACACTCTTTGGTGTCAAAAGGTTGGTGAGCAAAACTGTTTTTGGGTTTCAGATGCTATGATGTGCTTGTTGGAATACTAATACATGTTTTTGTTCAAATGTGTGCTTTCGTAACTTATATCTTTGGTCTAGCTCTATCAGAAATTCATGCAGGGTACATCCAGCTGTTTGAAATTTGTAAACACCAGCTGATCTGCTTCACTGTTTGTCATGCATGCCATAATTCTTGATCTATCACCATTGTGATTCAAACACAGACACCAACCTAGTAGACATTGTCATACATAACTCAACGCGAACTTATGATCAATATAGAAAAGCAAAAAGGATCATTTGTGTGTAAATGCTGTAGACTTTATGAATATCTTAGATGGTTAACTGTGAAGTGCCATTCTCATGAAGCAAGCAGCAGAACAATGTAAATCAGTAACGTATGGCAACTTACATTAGTTATGAGTTTACTTTGTTTTACTTGGGATGTTAGTATCATTCGCAAAACCAGCAGTTATTACTCATCCAAAATTGGTACTAAGGTATCAAGAAGTAAATTATTTGCCTCAGAATTCCCAGCCTCAGAGTTACTCTCGCCGCAGTAATCGTTATGATGATCCAGGTGAGTTTCTGGTTGATGGTAACACCAAAGGTATTGTTGGTGAGAAATTCACTGAAGGTGCTGTTGGACATCGTAGAAGAAATGGTTAGATTCTCTCTTGTTGGAAGTGGTCATTGCCTGGCATTTGTGTAGCACAGATATTCTTGCTACTAGTTAGCCCCCAAAGTCTTCCAGGTCTTGCTGCAGATGTACACAGGCTGTTTCAGCATCTGAGGAGTTGTGAATGGTACTAACCATTGTTAAATCATCAGCAAACATCCCCACTTCTAACCATATGATGAAGAGAAGGTTATTGATAAGGTTGAAGGGTCTAGGACACAAACCTGAGAAATCTGTGCAGTGGTGGCTTGTGGCTGAGATGATTGGCTTTTGGCAACCTCAACCATCTCCCTTTTATCTCCAATGAGTGAAGAGTTTTGCCCCTCATTTGCATTGAGTCCAATTTTATAAGGGCTACTTGACGTCATTCTCAGGGAAATGCTACCTTCATGTCAAGGCCATTTACTCTCATCTCCTTTACGTATAAGTAATTGTGCTTCATCAGATTCTGCAATTTTTTGGAAAATCAAGCCATTCCTCTCACAGTGATTAGCTCTAAAATAGGTAACGTCATCATAGTATATAACCAGACCATTGGACTGCTCTATTGTTAGGGAGAGACCTGTGGTGGTGGTTTAACCTGACGGCCACCACATCTGAGCTGAGGGGGTGGAGAGGGAGAGTCCTTCATGGTAACCTCAGCTGGTGCAGGAGTTGCACCCACACTATTAGCATTACTTTGCATAACAAACTAACTGAGTTAACTGACCCCACAAGCAGGCAAGATATTAAAGTGGTTTGGTATTTAAATCAATCCTTTAAGAGGTGATACTTCTACTTTAATGTGTTGAAGGGGAAGTTTTGACCAAATATCATCTAAAACAGAACAATAGTAATCCATTCTGAAAGATGTACTTAATATATTTTGAATGAACTAGAGTTCCTGTGGCTGCAAAATGCATCATTGCCACAGATGCATTCATGAGCAACTGCTCAGCTTTGTATTTCCAAATTGGTGTGTTTATTCAGGAAATGTTTCTAACATTCAGAAATACTGAACTGCAGATATTGTCAAAAGAATATTCATGTTACTGCTACAGATAGCAAGTAAAGAAATTCTTGTCTAGTAATAATTCTGAATGTAGCTAGCAAACCCACCATGAGAGAATTCAGTAAGTGAACATGGTGGTAAGTAGGTTCAGAGTGGCAGTGAGGCTCAGTTGTCTCAGATTCATTCCTGATTGATGATTCTATTACTTAAAATCAAACACAATGTTCTAAGGACGAGGGAGAAATATTTTACTAATTTTTTTTAGAAATTGGAATATGAAGTAGTCCATGCTGAATGGATTTCACAGCAAATCTATGCGCAATGAAATATTAATCTTCAGAATACTGTGGCTGTAACAAGACCTGTGCAAAGATACTTTAATGACGAAATCAAATGCACAGCTTCTCCTTATTAAAGTTGCTTTTGGAACCAACTGTTATTTTTTGGCAAGAAATCTGCAGAAACTGCTTATACTTGAAGATGCGTGCCCACTTCACATTCACAGCGATGCTGTTCATAACGCAAACATGCTTCTTCCATGATTTGCCACACAATATGGCCAGTGTAAGCATTGAAGAGTCGTAAAAGAAAATCACGTTAAATAATTTTGAGTTTTAGAATAACAAGGCGGAGGTTTGACAACTTTTTAGTATATTAGTGAATGTAGAGGACATTGCTCATAGGCAGAGTTCCCAGATGGAAAGTTGATCTTCGGTTAACAGCCTGAGACAAAAAGGAAAGTTTTAAAGTCTTGGGGGAGGGGGTGGGTGTTGTGTGGGGGAATGAGGAAGGGTGGAGCTATCTTGTCAGAGTAAAGGGGTTCCTTTGATGCACCAAGTGATGCACTCCCAAAGATGTTAAACCCCATCTTCTTCCTACTCTCTTAAAATTGTTCTTTTAAACAAATAGGTTACCCACTCCCATCCACCTATAAATATCACGCATATTATGGTGTGGGAAGTAGACTGCTGGGGTTGATTGAGCTTTTAATAGGGTCAATTGGGTGTTCACATTTTTACTTGTCTGTGGTTGGTGGAGTGACCATTTTGTTACCCACTCACCTCTTGCATTATGGGGACCACCTCAGGGCTGGATGGAAAAGCCCTGGGCTGAGCATCAACCATGCTTTATTGGCAGCCATGACCATGCCCCCCAAATTCAAATCATACACTCAGCAATGACACATCAATTCCAGCCCATGGAAAAAGTCAATTGACATGCTGTTTCAGAAGGATAGGTGTACTGCAGCGTGTCAGGCATAAAAGGGGATGAATTCAACATACCCCAGTTCTGAAGAGAAGGGTCAGATTATATACAAACATACAAATTAGGAGCAGAATTAGACCATCAAGGAGCAGAATTAGACCATCAAGCCTGCGGTGCTATTCAGTAAGATTATGGCTGATCTGTTTGTGTTCTGAATTACACATTCTCACATTTCCATGATGGCCTTCAGTTCCCTTGCCAAACAAAAATTAATCGTTTTCCACCTTAAAAACACTTAGTGATCTTCCTCAACCACCTTCTGACGTAGAGAATTCCAAAGCTGCACAAACCTTGAGAAAAAGAGAGAGAAAATCCACTCATCTCTGGCGAAAAGGGGGAATCCTAAAACATTTTCTCTTGTTTGGGCTCACCTACAAGAATAAACATCCTTTCCATGTCCTTCTTGTCATTCAGAACCTTATAAACTTCAATTAGCTCATCCCTCACTTTTCTAACTCCAGTGAAAATAAGCTCAGCCTGCCTATTCTTGCTTCATAAGATAACCCACTTGTTATAGCTATTAATTTAGTAAATCTTCTCTGAACCGCCTCGAAAGAATTTATATCTTTGCATAAATAAAGAGATCAAAATTGCACACATTATTCAAGATCACCACAACCCTGTACAAATGAAACATAACATCCTCACTTTTTTGTTCAACTCCTCTTGTAATAAAGGATAGCATTTCATTAGGCTTCTCCATCATTTGCTGTACCTGCATGCTTTTTTTTTGCAACTGATGTGCTGGAACACCTAGATGCCTCTGAACCTTGGAATTCTGCAGTGGTTTCAATAATTCTCTACTTCTAGTGCTTCCTGCCAAAGTGAACAGCTTCACATTTTCCTAAATTATATTCCCTTTGCTAGATTTACTCACTTATCCTGTCTATATCTGTCCGCATCCTCATAATGTATCTTCACAACATACATATTTACCTATATTTGTCTTTGATGTGCTCATCTAAGTCATTGGTATAAATTGTAAAAAAAAAACTGGGGACCCAGCACAGATCTCTGAGGGGCCCATTTATCACATCCTGCTAATTTGAAAAAGACACATTTATGCAAACTCTAGGCCTCCTGCTAGCCAGTCAATCTTCTGAATATGCAACCCCTACACCATGTGTTTCTACTTAACACAACAGCCTTTCATATGGAACCTTGTCAAATCCCTTGTGGAAATCCAAATAATGTACGTCAATGGGCTCTTGGTATCCATAGCATATGTTACTCCTTCAAAAAATGCCAGTAAATTGGGTTCTAACCCAATTCTGCTAGTTGCATACTCAAAACAACTTGACCCTATCAGGAAATCCCAGAATAGACCAGCATCCCTGGAGGTTGTATCATATTTAAAAGGCCATTGTGCACCCAGATGAGTATTATTAGTCCAGACCTGCCCTGCCTGGTTCCTGAAGTTTGCCCAGACAGGAAGGCACCCAGCTTTGTAGGGACGGACTGGTGTCTTGGTGGATGGAGTGGTGCAAGGACACAATGTCCATTACCTCTAGGACAGGCAGTGGAAGCGACAACACCAGACCATGCCAGCCTGATTAGAGGTTGCCATCCAGGTCAGTGCAATCTCAGCCATCTGGAGGACTGTGCAGTACTGTAGTAAAAAGGGTAATGATCTTGACCACTCTGCCATTGTAAGGGCCACCATCTTCTCTCTGCTATTACACACTCACTCTATCTTTGCTAATGTACCCACCTCTCACCAAGGCTCATGATCTACCACTCTCGCTGTTGTCACCAATATCTTCTTTCACTCCCTGTCATCCATCCAACTCCCAATACCGCAAATCCTCCATACCCTCTGCATGGCCTGAAGTTTCGGACACCTCCCCAACTGCACTTAGCCCAAACTAGGGTAGAAGAGGTCAACACAAGTGGTGGGTTTGCTTGACCTTTGGCTCTTCACCCCTTATGAGGAGAGGATCCTTACTCTGACCAGGCTGAGCAGGGCCCAAACTGGTATCAGGCTGCCCTTGACTTATGGTGCTCAGAACCACAGAATGAAGGATATTCCCCCTTGACTTAACTGAGGCCTGCTGACAACTCTGACAAGCTTCCTGGTTTTTGTGTCTGCTGTAGCAAAACAGAACAACAGTGCCGTGAGTCTGGTATCTCTGGCTGAGAGGGCAAAGCATAAAGTGGCAAGGTCTGGCAATGCAAGGCGGGCATGCTGTGAACATCCAGATAGACTGAGCGAGTGAGTGCTCTTCACAGTGAGCGAAGAACCTGAAAATGCAGCCTGGCCCAGTCCATGAGCTGGGTGTCTGTCCCTGAGCACAGAGTGTCCTTGCAACATTACAGCGAGAGTTGCGGGTGCAGCACTAAAGGGCAGAAATGTAAGTGGATCACAAAAGTGCCAGGAGGCATCTGAATGGCTGGCACATGTCAAAAGCCAATGTCCATGGATGTGGGGTGCATGTGTCTGGTGCCATGGCATGCCCTAAGGTGTTGGTGCTTGGTTTCCAACATGGAGGTCACTCAGGGCAAGCAGCAAGCTGAATTCACCAGCTTTGGTTTCCTTGTTGAGTTGAACTTGTCTGGTGAGTTTGGTAAAATGGGAGGCTGAATGTTAATGAGGTGAGTTGTGGTGTTGGTAAGCCATTTACCAATTGATTGACATCACACTGCTGACTAGTGAGAATCTCAGCCATGCTGCTTGTGAAAAGCTTAAAAGATGGAGCGAAATAATCTCAATGTTGAAATGGTCCTCACCACACTTGTTGCCCAAATCTGTTACACATCTTGCCGTAGCCTTCATTGCTAGATGTTGTTACTGTTCATCACTAATACTCTGGGGAGGAGCCCAAGCATCTGGTAGTGCTATCGGTGCAGCAACTGTGATGCTTTTATATTTTCTGTCGGATTTGCAGTGAATATAGTGCTGTTTCCACTTCCACACACTGGATTTTCATTTTGTTGAGATTTGTAGTATACATAAATTAGTTCTGGATGAACCTCTGTTATTACATTTCAAATTAAGATAGTACGTCATGCTAGTTTTTGGGAAAACTATGACATAGTTTATAGTCCTGTGGTCGATAAAGAACCATGTCTATCATTTAAATTCCAGTTCAACTTGATTATTTTATTTTAATAATTCTGCATTCTAACTTCTGTGTTTGAGTTCATCATTTTTACACAGCTTTGACTTTGGCCAGATGAAATGGTGATCTGTCTCTGAAGTGTTATCAGTGATTCTGAGTTTTGAGTGGCATGACGTCCCATTAATCTTTTTTTATCTTGCTTTTGTTTCAGCTGATAATACAGAAAATCAAAGCATGCTCTCAGTTACTAGAGAGTAAGTTGTTTGTTTTAGTGCTCGAGTATCTCCTCGCAATTGGTAACTTCCTGAACACACACGCTGGCAAAAAAAAAGTGAAGGGATTTTGTCTTTCCTCCCTGACAAAGGTAAGCTGAGATCTCATTCTGCCATATGCTAACCTTGAGAAACTGACCACTGGTATGAAATGCAGTATTTGCCGATTCATGGTCAGTGCACTTTCCTGCTAAATAGTTCCAATTATTAGACATAAGACATAAGAGCAGAAATTAGGCCATTCAACCCATCGAGTCTGCTCTGCCATTCAGTCATCCCTGATAAGATTCTCAACCCCATTCTCCCACTTTCTCCCCATAACCCTTGATCCTTTTGAAAGTCAAGAACCTATCTATCTCCGTCTTAAATATACTCAATGACCTTGCCTCCACAGCTTTCTGTGGCAGTGAATTCCATGGATTCATCACTCTCTGGCTGAAGAAGATTCTTCTTATCTCCGTTCTAAAAGGTCTTCCCTTTACTCTAAGGCTGCGGCCTCGGTCCTCGTCTCTCCTACCAATGAAAACATCTTCCCAACATCCACTCTGTCCAGGCTATTCAGTATTCTGTAAGTTTCAGTTAGATCCCCCCGCATCCCCTCATCCTTCTAAGCTTCATCGTGTGTAGACCCAGAGTCCTCAAACGTCCCTCATCTGTTAAGTTTTTCATTCCTGCGACCATGCTCATGAACCTCCTCCGAACCCGCAGATACATTATTCAAATGTATCTGAAAAAAATCCTGTGTTGTAGTACACCTGATGAGGGTGTGATTTATTCTGATCTGAGCATTAAAAAATCTGGAAAAACTCAGCAGAGCAGATATCATCCATGGAAATAAACAGACTAGTCAATAATCTCTCATCATTGATTATAGTCTGATTCTCCCATTCTCTTATTGTCCCTAACAGGAACAATTGCATCGCTATTATGTTATTGACCTTCTAATCCTGATGATCCAGGGAAAGAAGTTCAGATTTCAACACAGCAGCTGTCGAAATTAAACCCAATATTACAAAGGCACTTCATATTTAATATTTCTTAGAGGATGAACATTTTGAAGGATTCTGGAAAATGAATTTATTTCACGTTTTGTGGAAATACCTGGAGTAGTTTCATTAAAATAGGTCATTGAAATATCATATTGGAGTTATTTTTTAGTCAGGCTTCCTGTAAGACCATAAAATGTAGGAGCAGAAGTAGGCCATTCAGCCCATTGTAACCACGCTGCCATTTAATGAGATCATGGCTGGTCTGATAATCTTCCACTGTAATTTCCTCCCTTTTCCCTATAACCTCAATTTGTTTGCTGATTAAAAATCTGACTACCTCAGCATTGAATATACTTAATAGGCCAGCCTCAACAACCCTCTGCTGTAAAGAATTCCACAAATTCACAACCCTCAGAGAGGAAATTCTTCATCATCACTGTCCAAAATGGTCAGCCCTTACTCTGAGATGTTACTGTCTTGTCCTACACTGTACCAGAAAAAGAAACAATGTCTCATCATCTAGCCCATCAGTGCCTGCTAAGATCCACCCATTGAACTTCCTCTGGACTGCCCCCAGTGTCAGTATATCCTTAGATGAGGGGACTAAATAAGTCCATAGTATTCCAGCTATGGTCCAACTAGTGCCTTTTGTAGTTTTAGCAAGAATTCCCTACTGTGTATTCTTCTTCCTTTGAAGTGAAAGGCACAATTCTGTTTGCTAGAGGGGAGTTCCAGAATTTCGAGCCAGTGACAGTGAAGAAACAGTGATATAATTCCAAATCACAATGGAGTGGTTTGAATCGGAAATTGCAGGTGGTAGTATTCCCATGTATATGCTGTCCTTGTCCTCCTAGTTGGTGGAGTACATGGATTTAGAAGGTACTGTCTAAAGAACTTAAGTTGTTGCAGTACATCTTGTAGATGGTATATGCTCCTGCCACTGTGTATCAATGATGAAGAAGTGAATGTATAAGGTATTGGATGGGTTGGCAATCAAGCAAGATGCTTTGTCTTGAATGCTGTATTGAGTTATTTTTGTGTTGTTGAAACTGCATTTATCCAGTCAAATTGAGAGAATTACATCAAATTCTTGACTTGTAACTAAAGATAAACTAGGATAGGTTTTAAAGTGTTGGGAGCTGAGTTACACGCTGGAAGATTCCTAGCCTCTAACTTGCTGTTGTAGCCACAATGTCTATTTGGCTGGTCCAGTTCAGTTTCAGGCGGGAGACCGCCCCCTAAGGGGGCTGCAACTCCGGTAATGCTGTTGAATGTCAAGAGACCATGGTTGGATTCTGTCTCATTGGAGGTGGTCATTGTCTGGCACTTGTGTAGGATAAGGCAGGACTGCAGAGCTTAGAGCTGATCCGCTTAATGTAGAATTGCTTACCTCTCTGTTGCATATTGCTTTTTCCGTTCAGCATGCAGATAGTGACACTTTATAGTCTTACCAGGTTTACACCTCATTTTTAGATTTGCCTGCTTTCCTGTACTCTTCATTCAACTAGAGTTGACTCCCTGGCTTAATAGTAATGACAGTGCAGGGTATACATTGAATCATGAAGTTACAGATTGTGATTGAATCCATTCCTGCTCCTGCTGATGGCCCACAGCGGCCGGATTTGAAGTGCTAGATATATTCAAAATCTATCCCATTCAGCATGGTGACCATGCCTCACAAGATAATAAAGGGCATCTTCAGTGTAAAGGTGGCACTTTGTCTCCACAGGGACTGTGCAATGGTTACTGCTGCCAGTATTGCAGTGGACAGATGCATATGTTGCAGATAGATTGGTGACGACCAGCTCAAGTGCATCCTTCCCTCTTTGTACTCCCTTACTCTTGCCACATGTACAATCCAGCAGCTATGCCCTGTCAGCCTCAGCTAACTCAGTCAATCATGGTGCTGTCGAGCCACTGTTGGTGATGGACATTGAAGTCCTCTTCAAAGAGTTCATCTGGACTTCCACCACCCTCAGTGCATCCTCCAAAGATGTGTCCAACATGAAGAAGAAATGAGAGGGAGGCAGTAGGTAGTAAGCATCAGGAGATTTCCTTCCCCATACACGATCTGATGACATGAGAACTCATGAGTCTGGATTTAAAGTTGAAGATTCCCAGGTCAACACCCTCCCACCGTATACCCCTAGCCCATCACTTCTGTGTATTGTTTATAAGGTATGATTCTGCGGGTATGATTACTTGATAGATTAGTCTCTGGGCCAGTTTCCCTAATTTTGGCGTAAGTCCCCAGATGCTACTAAGAGGTCTTTGCACAGTCAACAGGCTCATGTGGGCCATTGTAGTTTCTGGTGCTTTGATCTGCTGATGGTTGGTTGTCTATTCAGTCAGTTTAATTCCTTTCATTAGACTGGTGGTTTTCACTGTTAGATATAACTCTATAGTATGCTAAGTCCTTTAAGATTGGCATGGTGGCTCAGTGGTTAGCACTGCTGCCTCACACTGCTGGGGACCTGTGTTCAATTCAGGCAACTGTCTGTGTGGAGTTTGCACATTCTCCCTGTGCCTGTGTGGGTTTCCTCCCTGAGTTCATAGATATGCATGTTAGATAGATTGGCCATGCTAAATTGCTCTTAGTGTCCAGGGATGTGCAGGCTAGGTGGAGTAGCCGTGGGAAATAGGATAGGGGGCTGGGTCTGGATGGGATGCTTTCTTGGGCTTGATGGGCCAAGTAGTCTGCTTCCACACTGTAGGGATTATAAGAGTCAAGCGTAATGCCATTAATCTGGAGTCACCAAATGGCAGATTTTTTTTTCCTTCCCTGAAAGGGAACCAGATTCTTTTTACAACAGCTAACTCACTTTTAATTCCCAGTTTATTATTTAAATTCAGATTTCTTCACCTGCATGATCAGATTTGGGCCTATGACCCACGGAGCGTGAGCCTGGGGTCTGTGGTCCAGTGACAATTCTACTATACCACTACCTTGTTCTGTTTGTGACTGACTAGTTAGACCCACTTGCTAGAACAAACTAAGAATAATTGAATGTGAGTGCAGATCATTCAATAAACAGAATCAAATAAGTGTTTCATAATAACATTTATGTTTTTAATATGCAAGAACTATCGATGCAAGATGAGGCTGAAAAATGTTGCAGTCTGTAAATCAATACATTCTTTTGGGCATGATTACAAATAGGCAAATATTTAAAACCATTTAAAGCATTGATAGCAAGTAGTATACCACATAGATTCAATTATGAACTTAATTAAAATGTCACAATTTGTAAATTATAGATACCTTACTTAACTGTCAGTATGCATAAGTAAAAATTGTTCTGCTGCTGTAAACAGTAAATTAACAAATAGATTTATGAAGATTTCCACATGTCGATATTTTTTATAGAATCACAAATATGTTTGAAAAGAATGAGTTTGTAATTTTCTTGGAAATACAATAAAGGAAATCTTTGTGAATATTTCTATATATAGTGAAAGGAACAAATGCTTTCCTTTTACATGGAAATTACTGTGCTTTTCTTTTGCTGAGCATTCTTGTAGATTTGTCTGATTTGAATGGTAATGCACAATTTTATCAAGTTCAAACTAATTAATTTTAAAAACATGATATATTTTCGTCTGGACGGGACTTAAAAATAACCTTAATTTTTTAGTATTATCACATGTAATAACAATGGATTATGCCATTGAGCCCTTCCAGCCTGCTCCACCACTCAGGCTGATCATCTACCTTAACCACACTATCACCATAACTCTTGATCCCCTTAATATCCAAAAATGAATCAGTCTTTGCATTTAATATACCTAATGACTAAGTATTCACAGCTCTTCGGTATAAAGCATTCTAAACATTTCTTACCCTTGAGTCAAGTAATTTCTCTTCATCTTAGTCCTAAATGGCGGACCTTATTATAGCTGTTTGTTCTAGACATCACATCCAAGTCCCTCAGGAAGTTTTAATTTTACTGGACTTACGTGTCAATTTTCTAAACCGGAAAATGAATAGGCTGAGTTTGCGAGATCTACCTTCATAGAATACCCAATCATTCCAGAAATCAGGTCAGAGCAGTCTTATCGTACTTTTCTAGGCAAGCATGCCTTCTTTAAAAAAGAGACTAAAACTATACATTGTGTCCAAGTGTAATCTCTGCAAGGCCCAAAAGAATTGAAGTAAACCTTCTTAAACTCCAATCCTTTTGCACTAAAGATGTACTTACCATTTTCCTAATTGCTGTGGCTGTATATTAACTTTCTGTGATCTATGTCCGTGGATATTAAGTCCAGTATGGCATCATTCAAAAAATATTCTGTCTTTCCATTTTTCTATTTTTCCCAGCAAAAGGGGAAACTTCATCCTTTGCTCTACAATATTTTCCCCCACTGTATCTCTTTGTGTCCTTCTCACAGCTTACTTCCTGACCAAACTTTGCATATATCATCAAGAAGTACTGCACTCAGTCTCATCATCAAAATCACGTACACTGCAAATAGTTAAGGCCCAGGCGCTGATCTTTGTGCCATCTGTTGTTTATAGGTAGTCCAGTTACGAGGCAAGGACAGGAAGTTCACCTTACTTCATGCTCTCGTGGAGCAGATTATTTCACAAGACCCAACCTTGGCAAACTTTCACCAAGAGCTTACAGAATTTGAAGATGTACCTGGAGGTAAGTGGAAACATTTTAAAAGCTCTACTAAATTTAAAGGGAGCAATATCTGTACAATGGCTGCATCCTCCATAATGACCTGTTTCTCTTCTCTTTAGATTCCATCAAAGGTTTGATTGCTGAAGTTGATGGTATGTGATCTTTTCAAATATGAAGCGATTTTGTAAAATTCTATTACCATGGGGCAAAGTGATATATTGACAGTGGGTTTTCTAAGTACCTTAGGGGAAGGTACATTATTTGTAGTAAATTTATAAATGTGCTGATAAAGAACATTTTCACTGTCATTTCAAAATGGAAGAATACTCAATTGTTGTTGCATCTGTTCCTAGTTTTTTATTAACTTACTAATTATGTTCCAAGTACAGATCTCCACATAGGGTGGATATGGTCAGTTTGCTGTTTTCATTTTGGATCTCTGCATGAATGTTTTTGATAGGGCATTGCTCAGATACTTCACATTATGTTTGGTGTTCTGAAGAGATTGATGCTGCTGTTGACATCAGTATTTTTATGTTATGCCACCACTTACTAAGAATCAGGAGTGGCCTTGGAGGAAATGTGGCCTAAGAAAAAGAAATAAGAGCATCAAATGAAAAGCAAATTAAAAATAACCAACAGCAGAAAGCACAGATTGGGTTGATTATCCTTTTGACACATCTACAATTTTAGTCAAACTGCTCTTTCTCTGTGTTAAAATGTACAGAAGTGTTAAATGTCCAAGCATGTTATAGTGATGTGTAGCATGGAATTAATCCACCCTGCCAGATTCCACAAAATCACTTTCTGCTTTTAAATTCCTCTGGTGATATAAATATTGAAATCTATTTGTTTAAATGCCATGTTCATATTTTTGTAGTAACTTATGTTGCATATGAACCTTTCAACCATCCTCTTGTTAAAAGCACAACCACTATCGATACAAATCTTTTATGGATATCACAAACAGCTTCAGGATTGCTAAATGCCTCCCTGTTGGTAATGCTGAACATGCAGACATTATTACTTCCTGCTGCACTATCACCAAACAATAATGAGCATTGCATTATTGTTTCCCCATTTGTTCCTTCTGAACTTTACAGTGTTGTGCAAGTTTCGGCCATGCTAAATCTAGGGGTTTTTTATCCCAGCTATCAACTTGGATTCTCTTCCAAATGAAATCCAGATATTCCTAGAGATAAAAACTAAAAGAACTGTGGATGCTGTAAATCAGGAACACAAAAAGAAGTTGCTGGAAAAGCTCAGTAAGTCTGGAAGTATCTGTGAAGAGAAATCAGAGTTAACGTTTCCGGGACTAGTGATTCTTCCTCAGAACTGATGGTAGCTAGGAAAATGTTGGTTTTTACGCAGAAAGTAGGGTGCTGAGAGAGTATAAGGAGTTAAAAATAGGAGAAGATAGAGCCCAAAGAGAGAGAGCAACAGTTGGACAGACAAAGGAATGGATCACGATCTGGCTAGGAGGGTGAATAGCTGTGAATGAGGACTGTTCGGGGCTAACAATAGTTAGTGTGTAATGGCAGGGTATATGATAACAAAGTCTGGTGTGTGGGGTTGAGGCTGGGACATGGGAGAGTTCAGGCCCTAAAATTACTGAGGGCTGCTTGCCCCTAAGAGGAAAATGAGGTGTTATTTCAGCTTGCGATGAGCTTCGCTGGAACACTGCAGCAAGCCTGAGCCAGAGATGTTGGCCACGGAACAAAGTAGTTTGTTAAAGTGGTAGGCAACTGGAAGCCCAGAGTCTTTTTTGCGAACAGAACGTAGATGTTCTGCGAAGTAGAGACTCAGTCTATGCTTCATTTTCCCAATGTAGAGGAGACCACATTGTGAGCAGCGAATGCAGTAGACTAGATTGTGGGAACTGCGGGTGAAGTGCTGCTTCACCTGGAAGCTATGTTTGGCCCTTGGAAACTGAGGAGGGAGAGGGAAGGTGTTACACCTTCAACAATTGCAGGGGAGGATGGGGGGGATTGTTGGGACTGAAAGAAGAGTGGACCAGTCTGTCCAGGAGGGAATGGTCTCTATGGAAGGTGGAAAAAGGAGGAGAGGGCAATGTGTGTCTGGTGGTGGTATCTCACTGGAGGTGGCAGAAATGGCATTTGATGATCTTCTGGACGTGGATGCTGGTGGGATGATAGGTAAGGACAAGGGGAACCCAATCGCTGTTGCGGGAGAGAAGAGAAGGAGTGAGGGCAGACATGCGGGAGATGGGTCGGACCAGGTTGAGGGCCCTGTCGACAACAGAGCTGGGAATCCTCGGTTGAGGAAGGAGAAGTGGACATTTCAGACACTCCCTTGTCAAAGTTAGCCTCATCGGAACATAAGCGATGGAGGAACTGGAAGAGTGAAATGGAGTCTTTACAGGAAGCGAGGATGAATAGTCCAGGTAGCTGTGGGAGTTGGTGGGTTTATAGTGGATATTAGTGGCCAGTCTATCCCCAGAATGGAGACAGAGATGTCAAGGAAGGGAAGGGACAAGTCAGAGATAGACCAGGTGAAAGTGAGGATTTTGTGGAAATTGGAAGTGAAATCAATGAACTTTTCCAATGCCGGAAGACAGAAGGAGGTGGTGCCGATGGTATCATCGATATATCGGAGAAAGATTTGTGGGTGGAGGCCGGAATAGGAATGGAACAAGGAATGCTCCACGTACCCCATGAAGAGACAGGCATAACTGGGGCCTATGCGGGCACCTATGGCCACCCCTCTTATCCGAAGAAAATACATGGAGTTAAGAGAGAAGTTGTTCAGGGTGAGGATGAGCTCAGCCAAGTGGTGGAAGGTGGTGGTGGGTGGGTGGGGATGGTTCAGGCCTTTACTCCAGGAAGAAGTGAAGAACCCTGAGACCATTCCAGTTGCCTGCCATTTTAACACACCACCCTGTTCCCTCGCCAACGTCTCTGTCTCAGACTTGCTGCAGTGTTCCAGTGAAGCTCAGTGCAAGCTGGAAGAACAACATCACATTTTCTGCTTGGGGACCCTGCAGCCCTCTGGACTCAATGTCGAGTTAAGTAACTTTAGGGCCTGAACTCTCTAATGTCCTATACCCCAACCCCACACACCAGGCCTTGTTATCACATTGTCTGCTGTTACATACTACCTGTTGTTAGCCACTAACAGTCTCCATTAACAGCTATTTACCCTCCTAGTCAGATCGTTATCTACTCCTTTTTCTATCCAACTGTTTTTCTCTCTCTATCCTCACCTGTCGTTTACTCCTTAACCCCAACCCCCATCCTACCTTCTGCATACAAACTGACATTTTCTTGGCTACCATCAGCTCTGAGGAAAGGTCACTGGACCTGAAATGTTAACTCTGATTTCTTTTCACAGATGCTGCCATTCCAAGAGATAAACTTGCAAATGATTTATTTTTCCATATGCTTGTTAAAAAAAAAGACACATTAACCTTTTATTTTCAACAATAGGGCATGAATTTTATTGATCTAGTGAAATTTCCAAGGATCTGAATTGAGTGAGATTTTCAATAAGACAATGGCATTAGTTAATTGTTATGAAATTAAATTGGAACTGAATTAACTGAGACAGACAAAATTCACACGTTGTGATATCTTTTTCAGTGCGTTAGGTCCACCTGTTGCTGTTCTGTACATTTGGCTGATGTTGTACTGCATAAACTTGTTCACATTTCACCTGTTATACATGAGCTGCAATGTATGCAGTAGGTTGCTCATCCAAATATAATTTCACTTACACTAATCCTGCATTTACTTTACTTAAATAGTTTTACCGATCAGAAAACAATTCTGAAGCTTAGTCTATGGGTATTCTTAATCTAGTGGCACCGTCTCACTCTATACACAGGAGCTGAAGATGGGAACTGATGTGGGGTAAATTTAATATAAATTTCAGACTTGTCAAATGGTGGAATTTTCATTATTGTTGATAGTTTTTTACATGCTATTTTATCACAGTCCAAATAAGTACAGTTTGAGATCTTATGTCTTTTCTAACTGCAACAGTACTGAAGAATGAATTGGTAAAAATTCGTCTGCACACAAAAGTGTTCAAATCCAGGAACAAGATGAGCCCAGATGGACAGTTCTACAAAGGGCTAAAGGTAATTCCAAGTTTATGAATATGTCTGATTTAATATGTCTACGTAGTAATTTCAGCATGAATGTGCCTTTTAGAGGGCATCTTTCAATAAAATCTATTCCATGATTTATGCATTAATGCAAAGATATTGTATTGAAGAACAAACTACAATAAAAATGTTGGTTTTTTTTACGAGATGCTCTTACTTTCAAAATTTATATCAATATTAAATTCACTCTGACAATAATTTGAGGATGTTCTTCCCAGTGTCCTTGCCAGTATTTATCCATTGATCAACATAAGTAAAATAAAATATTTGGCCAAGTCACATTTTTACTCAAGGGTGCTTGCTACCTGCAATTTAATTGCTGTGTTTTCTATATTTGAACACTAACCACACTTCAAAAAAGTATTCCATTGAATGTTAAATGTTTTGAGGTGCCCGAGGTTGTGAAATGTGCCATATAAAAAGATGCCTTTCTTATTTCCTTAATTGTCTATCAGATTAGAGAGTGTAATACCGAACAAGCTCATTTCTTCAAGCTTTCAGAAGGCCATTATTTCTATTCTTAAATTTTCAGTGGGTCATGTTTGTGGTAATAAAAACAAATACCTGAGGCATGGTGTTCAATAAGAATTGGCTCAGCTGTCCAAAATACCTCCAGGTGCCTCTGATCCCTAAGATCCTTTATCTATTCAGTCATTCCCTTAGCCTGCATTGAGTTGTTTGAAACAGAACTCTTTGGAAGTAACGGTTATACCACAGGCTTATCAATTTGTCACTTTCTTGATATTCTTACGTAAGGTGTCCTCTCCCCTCATTCCTCATTGCAACAGAAGCCACAAAAATTATATAAAAAAATACAAATGATCATTTCTTCTCCCTTCTATCCTTGTTATCTAAGACATTGAACTGTTCACCTTCAGCATTTTAAAGGTCTCGTTTAATGCATATAAACAAATTTACAGAGGATCCAGCACCACTTACAGAATTCAGAAATCAAACTGAAACTATGTCTCCTCTTAACGATTAAATTTAAAGCCATACGTGGTTCTGTCCACTTTGGAGCACTCCTGAATTTCCAAATAAAAATAATGAGGTAACATAAGCCTTCATCACGATAATATAAAACCAGCAGGATGACGACTGGAATTAAAAGATGGATTTGGCCGCAAGAAAAGACTTTCTCCAGTTTCCTGCGGTCTTGTTGCTGGCAAAATATTTTGGAATCAAATATCTTTTCTTATTTTGTTTCCAGGACATAATTCAAAAATACGAAGCTAAATTGTCAGACTTGACCAAACAATGTGATGAAATGAAGAAGCTCTACAGTTCTATCTTGGTAATATTAATTGTGACACATTTTATTCAACTGAAAATTGTGTGGTTACCATTCAATGTTAAAAAAGTTTGATTTGCTTCTGTCAATGTTTCTGATAGGTTAAGTTTGGGGAGCCACAGAATCGAGATTCACAAGAGATGTTTGGATGGATCTCGTCCTTCATTAAGGATTTTAGGAGCATTGTCGCAGAACAAAAAAACTATAAATGGGAAGCAGCTCAAAAATGATGTGAACCCTAGTCAACATGAAACCTTCTGGGCTTTTCCTATTTCACAATTGAGAAAGAAATGTACTTGAGATTTTGTCTAGATTAATTTCTTAAATCCTCTATTTTATACTTAGGAGCACCTTGCACTGCAGATGAAATCAATTCTTGTGTACCAAAGATGCGCACATTGTAGTCTGCAAACTGAACATATTCATATTCTTTAAGATAATAATTTTAACTCCATTTAATTTATCTCCTTCAATGCTTTACATCTTCTGCAAGAACAACAGTTAACCTGCCCTCAAGTTTTCCCTCGAACAATAGTTCTTAGGAAAAAAAAGGTCTGAACTGACCCACTTACCCAATCGATGAGATGGATTTACAACTTTGGAAAGGTCATTTTGAGGTAACCCAGAGATACAGAGCAGCATCTCTTTCTGTGCAGCGCAGAATGTCAGATTAACAGAAATATGCCTCACTCCAGTTTAAGGTAGCTAAGCATTGCTTGCAGTAGGTTTTTGCAATGATATTCTTAGAATCTGAAAGAGTGAATCCATGCAGCACACTTACATGCAGATTAACATTCAGCTCATCAGTATGTGGAGCAGCTTAGTGAACTAGGACTGATATTTTTCTCTTATTTTTGATATTTTTCTACAGCTATGTGGTGTGAACAATAAAGAAATCATCTTATTTGATAAGACGGTCAATTTCTATCATAAATATTCTCAGGGGAGTGAGTGACAAAATTATTATGTCTGCCTTGGGTTTATATTCAGCTCAAACTGATGGGATGAAAGCATTTTTTAAATCTCTTGAAAATTACTTAATGAATTGAGTAAAATCAGTTCAGACAGTCTGAAAGCACCACAAAGACTAACTAGAATGTACCAGTGATTGTCACTAATTGGACAGTCCCTGTCTTAGAAGCTACAAGGATGGCTCTTATCAGAGGTTGGAATATCACTTTAATGTAAGGAGGAAGTTTTCTGAGGTTGTTATGATAGCAAGGAGAGAGAACAGGAGGGAGACTTTTTGACGTACAAAAATTGCACAGCTTTGAGTAAACATAATGGAATGTATAGTTACGAGTGCACAAGCGCACGATGGAAATTAATTCAATCACGTAAAACAAAGAAAAACATTTTTTTCAAAACCATTTGGTTACTTTGTTTTTATTAACAATGAGAATTTGAGGTCCAGATTTTGCAATGAGTTCAGTTACAACGGCATAGCTCCACACAGGAAAAAATGTCGCTGAAAGGGATTGATTTTGAGACATACCAAACATCCATAAAACTGTTCATTTCCCCAACTCTATATGACATTCACCGACACATCTCGTAATCTAATATGCTTTATGATTTAGTTTTCAGCTGTCAGAAGCCCCTTGGCCAGACCTATTCTCTTCATATAAATGACTTTAGTTTCTGTTTTGCTCAAGCAGAGATATAAACTTTAATGTCTTGTTTTTACTTGGTCTTTTAGAATTCACAGTGTCTTTTATGTGACTGATGTCTGAGTTTCAATTTCTCTATCATTATTGTCCCTGTATGTATATTATCTATCAGTCTGTCAAGGTTGTAGTGGTGTCCAGGATTGGCTGCTATAACCCTTGTGTGTGACTGTACTCAAGACCACGTGCTCAGTGAGATGTCTGATCAGTCTACAGGCACTATACGTAATACCAGAAAATGGAACAGTTTCTGCTATCTCAGTACTGAAGCGGTTTTTGGGAAATAATGGCATAGTGGTATTGTTTCTGGGCAAGTGACTCGGGGACCTGGTTTTGAATCTAACCACAGCTGATGGAGGAATTTGGATTCAGTGAAAGATTCTGGACTTAAAAGTCTAATAACGGCCATTGTTCATTGTTGTAAAAGCCCATCTGGTTCACACATGTCATTCTGGGAAGGAAATCTGCCATCCTTATCTGTTCTGGTCTATGTGTGACTCCAGACCTATAACTATGTGATCGACTCTTATCTACCATCTGAAATGGCCTAGCAAACCATTCAGTTCAAGGGCACCTGGGGATGGGCAACAAATGCTGGCCCAGCTGGTGACGCCACATCCCATGAAAGAATTGAAAATCTCCGCCCACGGTTCAAGTGTTTGACAGGACAGCCAAGGCAGGTATCACTGTAATGATTAAAATTCTGATCAGGGGAAGAAGGAAATGTGGCTGTCATTGTGAAGGAGAAGAATTCATGAAACCCGAGAAGGAGCTGAGTATCTGGTGGCTGTTAAAGGTGAGAGAAGTGACACGAAAGAGCTACATATGAACGTACAAGAAGAAAGGATCAAACTAAGAGTTCCATCATCCTATCCTACTTCATTCCACATGGGTCATATCATTAAATCTACTTCTCACTCCCCAGAGTTATACAATCTGAGAAATGCAATTTAGGGGGAGGAGATTTTCTGGAAGATGCACTGATGATTGAATAGACGGGGATCACAATCATTGGAATTATTTCCACCTTCTTTCTATAGTTTGAGGTATCTTTCTGCTGGTTACTGGTCTGCAGAGACTTCTGGGGCATGATAAGCAGAGCTCCTCTATTCTTTCCTATTGTTGAAATCAATGTTATTCAAGTAGCTTTGTGAGATCATTCAGGGTGAGAACACAGTGGATGGAATTAACATTCTAGGGCTGGAATGGGTTCGGGGTATGTCTACTAGATAATGATGGTGCTCAGCAGCCTGCAGATTCCAGATGGTTTCCTGCTCTCCAGCAATTTTGGTGGAGGTGTCCAGGGTTGTAGCAACACATGTGAAAGGGGGAAATGAATCAGCCATGTGAAAACATATTACAGGGGTGAAACCGACTGGATCATCAGCAATTCCAAGTAGATGAAATGACTGCACAGCAGACAGCCAGTCTGAGCACATGGAGGAATTTCTGATGCAAAAGGTGGAATAAACACAGAAAACATGACTTATGATGCTTCAGTTGGAGACACTGGGGTAGTTGCAGAGTTACGCTTTCAGAGGTCAATGAGACACAGCAGGAGTTGATCCACACAACTGGTCACATACAGCTGTTGGCATGTGAGGCTTTCCCTGGACATGGGGCTCAGCTATTCTTTAGGTGGCTGAGGTGTTGAGAAGCTGATCAGCAGCAACAGCTCCATGATAATGAGGGGCAGGGAGGTGATACTGTGATTGCTTGATTAATTTATTGTTGTCACGTGTACCAAGGTATAATGAAAAGTGTTGTTTTGCATGCTATACAGGCAGATCATGCCATACAAAGTGCATCAGGGTAGCAGAACAGAGTGCAGAATACAGTGTTACAGCTGCAGAGAAGGTGCAGAGAGAGAGAGATCAGAATTATTTGAGAGGTTCATTCAAGAGTCTGATAATAGCAGGGAAGAAGCTGTTATTGAATCTATTCGTACGTTATTCAAACTTTTGTATCTTCTGCCCAACCGAAGAGGGTGGAAGAGAGTATAATCAGGGTGGGAGGGGTCTTTGATTTTGAGGAGTAGGAAGATGATGCTGAGGGGTGGGTAGGGGATGTTGAGGGGCGGGGAGAGGTGCTGAGGGGCAGAAAGGTGATGCTGAGGGGCAGGAGATGACACTGTGAGGTGGAAAGGGGATGTTGAGGGATAGGGAGGTGATGCTGAGGGGCAGGGTGGTGATACTGAGGGACAGGGAAATGATACTGAGGGACAGGGAGGTGATAATGAGAGACAGGGAGGATTTCCTGAACATGGTGGAGCAGCAATGCCACCAGGCACCGTGCCAATTGAACCAAATGGGTTCTGATATGTGTCCCTCCTGGAAGAGTACCTGCAGGCCTTGCCAGTCATGTGGGTACAACTTGCCAGTGGCAAGTGACAATGACTTCTCTGGGAACCTGTGTGGCATATTGCAAGTGCCTGTCCATCAGAGTATCAAATCTATGATGATGCCCTGTAAGAGAGAGTACTGGAGTTTTTCCATGGGGCCAAATGCACCAATGTGACCATAAAGCACTAGACTAGGCAGCAAGAGATATTTATCATTTTGAAGGGGTTACATTCCCTCTACAGCTAGTGTACACTCACCATAAACATTGTCTTTAAGTACATGCAAAGTATGTAACCTATGCCTGGAGACAATCACAGGTGCCAAGGCTTTTCATGTCACTGGAAATTTCAAGGATGGCTTGCTATCCATTGAAAAAATAGCTGATGATAATTGTGGCAACAATACAAGAGAGACATAGAGTCACTAAAACTACTGCTATTTCAGCATAAAGACCACCACTGAACAGGCCGTAGGATTGATAAAGGTGCAGTTCTGGTCCATAGGTTGTGGGGTATCCTCCAAAACATTCACTCAGGTGTTTCTTACTCTACTGCCCTTTGCTCAGTATTACCCCTCCAGAGATGTGTGAAACTTGAGGAAATAAGATGTGGTAGAGTGGTATGCCCTTAAGAGGAAGAGAAAGAAACCAGAATGGAGCATATTGATCCTGCACTATAAGGCCATTCAGTCATCTAGCTGAGGAGACAAATCATTGATCAGGGTACGAAGGAAGCTCGCATCACAATAATCCAGTTCATCGTGGATTGCATTTGCCCAATACCACACCTGTCCTTCAAGAACTGTTAGTTAGGCATCCCCCTCCTTGGATACTAATGTATCCCTTGATTTATTACCCTAGAGTTGGTCACTTTGGCAACTGGTTCCAAAATATCTTCCATGCAAGCATGTCTGCCCTTTCCCCACAATATTTCTAATAACTCAGCTCTGTGTTCCAAATCCATTTCATCTTGCTGGTTGCCGAATGGCCTGAAAACAAGAGGGTCGTATAAATCAGGTTTCTCGAACAAAATACCTCGTGACAATAAGGGTTAATCAACGAACAGAAACATAAAAGTCAGCCAAATGAACCCCAAAGTTTATCTGTGGATATGACACTGTACAAATGTGGCTGTCCTGCAAGTGCTTCCCCTATAGTTAATGGAGAAGTAGAGGCACACTGCTCATACATGTATACCTATTGTGGAGATACCTGTGGCAGTCATCCTTAGCATCTCAGTGCCAGTGGGAGCACCACAACAAAAGCTTTCAAAACAATAGGGAGGCCTCCATGTGGGAGTTTGCTGTATCGACAGTGCCTATGTCAAGAGGTGTTAATTTTATCATTTTCAGTTAGGTACAGTCAGGTAAAGGGTATTGTTCAGATGGTTACTTGAGCACATAACCATATGTCAGTTTCATTTCAACATTTGATTTTTGTTACAGTGCTGCTTTAAGAGGCTGTCAACTGTTAAGATTCAGTTTGATTAATTCTCAAGATTTTCTATGAGACATTTTACAGGTTGTGCAAAATTGCAGCCATTTTCTATTACTGCTCAATTTCTGTTTTCACTTCTGCCCCACCCAGCTGATATTTGGTCACCTGATGTGGAGGGAAATGGGCAGAGTGAATCTTCCTCATGGGTCTGTGCCTAAGTCCGGCCAGGGTGACAATCAGCAGATCCTGGCAGTGAGCCATTGCAGAGCTTGCTGGGTCTGACTATGTGCTTTACTTCTGTGTCTGTTATGTCTGTGCCAGCATGTTCCTGACAAGGGGGTTGTTGGTGCCTTCTGATATATTTGAGACTCCACATGACCAGTGGGGACCATGGGGCTGGGATTAATTACACAAGCCCCAATGTGCGCTCGCGCACACACATTATATACACACACCACAAAGACTTTGCATATAATTAATTAAATTTCTGTTAAACTTTTGATTTTTGTTAATGTAAAGAATGATTCATTAGCTAAGTACATTTTCTTCATTGATTTCATACTCAAGCATGTAAAGAGTAGGGTCTGCTGCTGGGCCTGGTCAAGCTGGCTGTTAACAGTCCAGGCAGAGCATCATGTTTGCTTCACTTTAGTGTTAATGTCTGCTTGATCCTGGAAAGAGGAAGCATGTGGTATCCGTTAGTACGCTTGAGGCTTTCCAAGACCAACGGGCATTTCAGGGGCTGTGTATATCATCTAAATCCACAATGTTATTTTAATTTAAATTTATTCCCTTTAAAATTTAGCTCTTTGTTATATTGCTCCTTTAAGGGCTAATTCCTCTGGGAATTAGTTAATTTGATTTTCAAGTTAATTTGTTTCAAAGAAAGGTATGAAGGTCATTGTTTGACTGTGTTGGCACAGTGGTAGTGTCACTGCCTCTGACCCAGAAGGCCCAGGTTCAAATCCTACCTGCTTCATCGATTTCTTGTAACATGTTTGACTAGGTGGGTTAAGAATATCCATGCAGGTCACTATCAGAAAAATTGTATTTCATCAGGATATGCTTGTAATATTTCATTCTGAATAAATATATCACAAGGAAAGGCTGGCTTTGGTTCTTCCTTCACCACTGACTGTTGAGAATATAGTAAGAAGGACCATGGGAAATGGTAATGATAAAGGTGCCCCATGACATACCGTCTCTGCCTGCCCCAGCCCTTTTCTGGTGAGCATGCACATATACTGAACCTCAACTGCTGGGCAGGGGGTGGCACCTGGTTACCATCCTTGCATGTTGCAACAACACTGCACCTGAACGGTACATATTCCAAAAGCTGGTATGCGTGCACTCAACACTATACTGCTTACAGCCTTCCATGAGTTAGGGCATTCTTTCAATGGATGGGCTCACGTGTAAGAATGGATCTTCCAATCGCTTCCCAAGGGTCCACACCCATATTTGGCTCCTGTTTTCTGGCACTAATCTCCAGAAAGGTTAATGGTTGTGTCTCCCCTCTATTTTCTAAGGAGAGCTGCCATCTCATCTGTTATTACCAACTTGCACAGAACTTTGGTTCTGTTGTTTGCAAATAATGCTAGGCAAAGGTATGGAGTGAATAAACAAGGACAAATGGCCAGACCCTTCACTTGGAAATAATAACATAGTTTCATCCTTTCTCAGAGAGATAGCTATCTTCCTCTTAGCACTTCTCTGCCCAACTGGCAATTCAAAGACCTTCTTGCTCCATGACAAGGATTATATCTAGATGCACTGCTCCATCACCAATGTGGTTTTTCACTCAAACATTGCATGCTCTGTTACTGTGTAAAGGTAAGAGCAAAAAAGATAAGATTCCACTGTTCTCCTTCACTGCACCTGATGGCTCACTCACATGCAATATCCATGGCTATTCCACAAATACTTGTGGTGTAACGATTGCCTGGGTGCTCAGAATTGTGCCTTGGAACACAAATCTTCACATTTCCTGCACACTATCCATCCCCAGCTGTGCTGGTGACTCCAGAACTGGAGACTAATCATCTGGCTGTCAAACTGCACTCCATTTGCCAAAATTCAGACAGACAGTGCAAGATTCCCTGCACTGCATTCATGCTCTACTGTACTGTAGCTGTTCAGATTTTATTCAACTCCAGCAATATCTTGTTTGTCGAGCTGGCTGATTAGCCCTTGGAAACACCCAGAGTATATGGGGGCAGCTGGTGAACTGAACCAGAAAGCTGATAAAGTGCCTTAAAATTCAATTGTTGATGCCAATGGTGCAGGAAATGGTAGGGGCTGCAATGAGGACAGAGAGACTACAAATGAGAGTAATAGCCTTCTAATGGATGAGGATCTACAAGTGGGAGGAGAGGGGCTGCAAAGTTAAAAAAAACACACATTTCTTAATTAATTATTGCTCACACATTGGCATCTCAGTTTTCCTTTGTTCTTAACCCTTAAAATATATTTTCTAATATAATGCAAACAAAGTAGAGATATGAATATACACACTTTAAAACAAAACAAAATTTAATGGAAAACGGAACAGATTCCCCGTAAAAGGTATCACATTGTTGTTATTAAACTGCATTACTGTGACTAATAAAGTTTAAAGATGGCTTTCTAGTGAATAAGACAAATTCAAAGAATTAGTTGTTGCTTCATGGAAGTCAATGTACAAGGAGAATTATTTCTAATCGACAAAGTTCTGCCAATCAAAAAATTTGTCAGTATGCCCCAAAGATGTGTAAACCAGTTCAGGTACAAGGATTGAACTAATATTTAAGACATATATCTGATTAAAGCAATTTTCTAAAAACCTTTTAGGGGTTCTATGATAGAATTGAAGTAGGGTTCAATTCATTCACTCTTTAAAGCAATGTTTAAAGATAAAATCTTCCGTATGTAATTTGCTACAAATGAAATTGTCATGATTTATTGAAGCATTAAGATTCATTAGAATTGGCTTTGATGGAAACACAAGAGTTCTGACATCTCTAAGCAGTATACCTGCGATGATTACATTAGGGAATGTAATCAATGATTACTAAGGGAATGAGAGAAACATAATGTCAGTGAAAATTGCACAATATATAGAGTGATTTACCTCATGCAAATTAAGGTTCTCTGTTTTGTTTGTGTGTTTACAACAAGGAAATGAGAAGCCAAATGATAAGTGCATGCCATGTTGACAGATACTTCAGCAGTGAAAGTGAAAGCTGCATGTACCTTTCCCAACATGTACTTCAGTGCTACAGCATCTTTCTGTTCTACATTTTAATTTGGGATAAGAACACACTTTAGCAACATAAGAACTAGAGTAGACCACTCAACCCTGGGACCCAACTCTGCTATTTTATTAAATCAAGGCTGATTAGTACCTCTACTAAATTTAAACTCATTTTCTTTATCCCTTATAACCTTTACCTAACAAAATAAATTCTTAAAATTTCAATCAATCTAATTCTGATGACAAACATGTGAATGTGGGAAAATCATGAATGACTCTTTACTTAAGGTATATTTAATTTAAATAAAAATGAATAATGATTTTAAAAGAAACCTTATTCAAAATAGATATTTTAGAGAAGGTATCCCTGCAGGATCTAAAGATCAGGTCAACTTCTGATTGCAGTAACAGATTAACTACAGAAGTCCTCAGATTTTCCCAACTATTCAAAACCCTGTGTGTAGATGGGTTGCCTATATTTTTCATAACAACAATGCACTTTAAATCTGGATTAACCTCATATTGGTGAGTTTGTAGCAAAGGAATCCTAAAACCTATTAATATGAAACCAATAATTAACTCAATTAACATTCCCTTTATCTTTTGCTCTGGGCTTTCTCACCATCTGTTCTACTCACTCCTCCTCCACCTTTGTCGCTAGCATAAAGTACACCTTTCTCCAGCACCCTTCAGTTTCAAAGAAGAGGTCCTTGAATTTAAAATATTAGCCCTGTGTCTCTCCGCCTTGATACTGCAAGACCACCTGCCACAAAGTGAAGCCACCAGTTTTGTTTTACTTTAGATGAAAAGTCACAGGTCTGAAATGCTAATAGTTTCTCGCTCCATAAATGTTGCGAGACTTGCTGAGCATTTTCCGTTATTTCAGATCTTTAGCTTCTGCAGTATTTTGTTTTTTTTTTGTGGTGGTTCCATCTTACAACTATTTATTGCAGTTAAAAGGAACATTTTGTTTTTCTTGAGTCATTCATGAGAATATAGGCATTGTTGGCTATAACCTACACTATTCCATTATCATACATATGTTTATCCAATGACCATTTAAATGCCCTTAAAGTTGGTGAGTCTACGACTGTTGCAGGCAGGGCATTCCATGCCCTTACTACTCTCTGAGTAAAGAACCTACCTCTGACATCTGTCCTATATCTATCACCCCTCAATTTAAAGCTATGTCCCCTCGTGCGAGCCATCACCATCCAAGGAAAAAGGCTCTCACTGTCCACCCTATCTAATCCTCTGATCATCTTGTATGTCTCTATTAAGTCACCTCTTAACCTTCTTCTCTCTACCGAAAACAGCCTCAAGTTTCTCAGCCTTTCCTCATAAGACCTTCCCTCCATACCAGGAACATCCTGGTAAATCTCCTCTGCACCCTTTCCAATGCTTCCACATCCTTCCTATAGTGCGGCGACCAGAACTGTACGCAATACTCCAAGTACGGCCGCACCAGAGTTTTGTACAGCTGCAACATGACCTCATGGCTCCGAAACTCAATCCCTCTACCAATAAAACCTAACACACCGTACGCCTTCTTAACAACCCTATCAACCTGGGTGGCAACTTTCAGGGATCTATGCACATGGACACCGAGATCTCTCTGCTCATCCACACTACCAAGAATCTTACCATTAGCCCAGTACTCTATATTCCTGTTACCCCTTCCAAAGTGAATCACCTCACACTTTTCCACATTAAACTCCATTTGCCACCTCTCAACCCAGCTCTGCAGCTTATCTATGTCCCTCTGTAACCTGCAACATCCTTCCGCACTATCCACAACTCCACCGACTTTAGTGTCATCCGCAAATTTACTAACCCATCCTTCTACGCCCTCATCCAGGTCATTTATAAAAATGACAAACAGCAGTGGCCCCAAAACAGATCTTTGCGGTACACCACTAGTAACTGAACTCCAGGATGAACATTTCCCATCAACCACCACCCTCTGTCTTCTTACAGCTAGCCAATTTCTGATCCAAACCGCTAAATCACCCTCAATCCCATGCCTCCGTATTTTCTGCAATAGCCTACCATGGGGAACCTTATCAAACGCTTTACTGAAATCCATATACACCACATCAACCGCTTTACCCTCATCCACCTGTTTGGTCACCTTCTCAAAGAACTCAATAAGGTTTGTGAGGCACGACCTACCCTTCACAAAACCGTGTTGACTATCCCTAATCAAATTATTCCTTTCTAGATGATTATAATTCCTATCTCTTATAATCCTTTCCAACACTTTACCCACAACCGAAGTAAGGCTCACTGGTCTATAATTACCAGGGTTGTCTCTACTCCCCTTCTTGAACAAGGGGACAACATTTGCTAGTCTCCAGTCTTCTGGCACTATTCCTGAAGACAATGACGACATAAAGATCAAAGCCAAAGGCTCTGCAATCTCCTCTCTAGCTTCCCAGAGAATCCTAGGATAAATCCCATCCGGCCCAGGGGACTTATCTATTTTCACAC
>NC_063350.1:43547141-43584344 GCF_021869965.1 Rhincodon typus | reverse complement strand
TCTCCACCTATCCTCTCCTCTATCCCTCTTCTATCCGCCTCCCACTCTCTCCCTATTTATTTCAAAACCCCCTTCCCCTCCCCCTTTTCTGATGAAGGGTCTAGGCCCGAAACGTCAGCCTTTCTGCTCCTATGATGCTGCTTGGCCTGCTGTGTTCATCCAGCCCTGCACCTTGTTGTCTCGGATTCTCCAGCATCTGCAGTTCCTACTATCTCTCACCCAAATATATTACCTCACTTAATCAGCTGTCCCGTGTCCGCTCCTGCTCAGCGTGCGCTCCGCCTATTCATGAGGTAAGTTTTTAAAGGATTAACTTACCTTCCTGGCAGCCACCTGGTCCTCGCTCTCACTGCTCCCGCTGCTGCTGCAAAAATGGAGGCCGCTGATCGCACGAGATAAGCTTTTAAACGATTAACTTACCTTCATGGCAGCCCCCTGGTCCTCGCTCTCACTGCTCCCGCTGCTGCTGCAAAGGGATGGAGCTTTAGTGAATTTTTGCTGTGGATCCTATATATGGTACACACTGCTGCTACTGAATGCCAGTGGTGGAGGGACTGGAAGTTTGTGGATGTGATACCAATCAAGTAGGCTGGTTTTCCCTGAATAATGATAAACTTCTTGAATGTTGTTGGAGCTGTGTGGTAAGTGTGGAGTATTCCATCTCAGTCCTGACTTGTGTCTGGTAGATTGTGGACAGGCTTTGGGGAGTTAGAAGATGTGTTACTTACTGTAGGATTCCTAGTGCCTGGCTTACTCTTGTAGCCACTGTATGTATATAACTTGTGCAGTTTAGTTTCTGGTCAACAGCGACCTCCAGGATGTTGATGTGGGTATTTCAGCACTGATAATGCCATTGAGTATCAAGCAATAATGGTTAGATTCTCTCTTGTTGGATATGGTTATTGATTGGCATTTTTGTAGCACAAATGTTACTTACCACTTTGTGAGCCCAAATCTGAATATTGTCCATACCTTGCTGCATTCAGACATAGACTGCTTTGGTATCTGAGGAGTTGCACGAGGTGCTAACCATTGTGCAATCACCAGCCAACATGCCCACTTCTGAGGAAGTGAGGGAGGGTCATTGATGGAGGAGCAGCAGAAGACGCTTGGCCTAGGACACTGTCTCAAGGAACACCTGCAAAGATATCCTGGAGCTGAAGTGACTGACCTCTAACCATTACAGCCATCTTTCTCCTGAAAGATATGATTCCAGCTTGTGGAGACCTTTCTACCTGATACCATCGGACTCTAGTTTTGCTGGGTCTCCTTGATGCCACACTTGGTCAAATTCAGCCTTGATGTCAAGTGCAGTCACTCTCACCTCATCTCTGGAATTCTGTTCTTTCATCCATGTTTAACCAAATCTGTAAGGAGGTCACGGGCTGATCGCCCTGGGTGATCCCAGACTGAGCGTGGAATTAACAAGATTTGTCTTAATTTGCTGTTGAGTATCAAGACCGTTTAGTGGACATTTAGAAATAGGTATAGCAGTTCCTGCTGGAAGAAATGGAACATATCTGGGGAGAATTCTTCACCCATTGAAATTGGATTAATTTAGCAAGTGGGTAACTAAGATTATCTGTTCAATATTCTTTAAACTATGAAATTACAAGTTGTTACAGAGATAGTAGGAACTGCCGATGCTGGAGAATCTGAGATAACAAGGTGTAGAGCTGGATGAACACAGCAGGCCAAGCAGCATCAGAGGAGCAGGAAGGCTGACGTTTCGGGTCTACACCTTGTTATCTTATATTACAAGTTGTGTTACCAGTGATGGGAGAGGGTTACCTGAAAACATGTGTTCCACCAGGGACTAAGAACCTACTCCATTTAATTCATTACCATTAAACTCCTGCAGTATGCTCACTGACACTTTAATTACCTGAGCAATTCTCTGCTCGCTGGCACTTTATTTAAAACCCTTAATATGCTACTTACCAAAATGATACGTTCTCTCAGAATTAAAAATATTCAAGTTTCAATACTTAAATATATCTTTACAGGTACAAAGGAACCTGTAACCAACTAAGAAGTTAAGTTCAGTAACATTTCAAAACAAGCCACACAGATGCACCCATTTTAAACTTGAATTGTTTCTGATTTTAATACTTAGTTTGATTACATATGTAACTTTAGGCTTGACTTTGTACAATTGATCACACCGAGGAAATAATCCATTTGCATGGATTTCATTAAAAATAACAATTAAGAAGGATGTAAAATGGGAAGCAAATTGTGTATGACCAGATTTAACAATTTCGCGCTCTCAGGATTTACCCATAAAGGAGTAATTAAATTGGTGCAACTATACAAGCCATCTTGTCAACATATAGAAATGGCCAACTCAGTGAGCTGAACTGTCAAAATTCAGCCTGCTGCTGAAATTTATTCAGTCTTTTATGCTTCTGAATTGAATTCATATCTCAGGACTGTTACCTCACTAGCTACACAGTGACTAAGCCATCTGAGAAACACAAAATTTATTTAAACTGCAGATAAATCTGATTAGTCAGACTTTTACAAGTAACAGAATCATACAAGTGTTAAACAAAAATATAATTTCTAGAAAACTCAGCAGGTCAGACAGGATCTGTGAAGAGAAAACAGAGTCAATGTTTCAGGTCCAGTGACCATCCTCATAGACTTCTCTAATAAGGAGAACAGTCTCATCCTCTTCAATATATCATCATAACTGAAGATTTTCATCCTTGGGACCATTCTTGTAAATCTCTTCTGCACCTCTCTCTGATGCATACACTTTCCTCCTACAGTATGATACCCAGAACTGTAGTCCAACTGGGGCCTAACAAGTGTCTGATATGTTCAGAATTGCATCCCTGCTCTTGTACTTAGTGCCCCTATTAATATAGCCCAGGATACTGCGTTATTAATAGGATTCTTGTGGCAGAATGGTGATGTTACTACTTCTGAGCCAGAAAGCCTAGATTGAAGTTTTAATTGCTCTACAGTTATATCATAAAACATCTAAAAAGTTTGTTTAAAGTATCTACAACTTTGTTAGCTGCTCTCTCCACCCGTCCTAAATTAAGACCACAAAATTCTATTGAATAAATTCATTCACTGGATAATGAAATTAATTAATATCTCCATCTTTCAAAGTACAATTACCAAAATAATACCATCACCATTTCTAAAACCTGAACAACCAACCTATACTCAGTTCTGTCACCAACAATGTCATAACCATCAATTTCTTTGAATTATTACAAGGTAAAAGGTTCAATTTCTATCCCTGAGATATCTGAGAAGCTATCCCTTTTTGAATTTCTTATTCATAACTTGGCACATTTCTGGATCGAGAAGTTGCATTTAGCCATCCAGCTTCCTCTCATAGGTCTTTCTTTGGGTCGGCTGTGGAGTTTATTGGAATAGTTCTGGTCCTGAACATCACCATGGGAATTAACATTTCTACTCCAGGTTTTCTAAGCCTCAAACCATTATTTCTTGGCTTTCATTTTACAGCCGCTGTTTTGCAAACTTGATATTATTGTCGTATTATAATTTTTAAGGATCAAAAGTCTAATTTCTAATGAGTTGATCCCCTTAAAACAGTTATGGGACTCACATTTCCATTTAAAGCTTGAAAATACCTTCAGTAAATGGCAGGCAAAATAAATTCAAACAATTAGTTGAAACTATGTATGATTGCAGTCCAAATAGACACTCTTTCAACATAAATGATAATTCCAGCTAATTATTTTTAATCAATTGGTATTATGACAGTCATTTGCTCCAAACAACTTTTCCTCCAAATAATTTAGGGGTCATTTAGTTGCACCGATAGTTAATTGGTGTTTGATGATACCATCAGAAAGCTGTATTACATTGGTATATTTAAATATCCTGTCAAAACATTTCTGATGCAAACTGGACAGAGTTCGTATTTACCCATATGGGAAGCTGGATTTGTGACAACAAAATGGCAAATGAATAATCCATCTTCTGATCACACTTCAACACATGCATCTCAGGTCGCTATGGGCTTTTCCTACCCTTAATCGCAAGTGAATAGGTGTCTCATTATCCAACAGATCTTGTTGTAGGTTTTGCACTAGATTTAATTCTGGAAAGATGACCGTTGAACAATCATTTGGCCAGTGGCCTCACTTAGTTGTATATTTGTATTAATGTAATATATAGAAGACACACCAGGACTGTTGTTGCATAGTGGTAATGTGACTACTTCCGAGCCATGAGGCCTGTGTTCAAGTCCTAAATCTGCTGCAGAGCTGTATAAAAACATCTCTGAACAGGTTGATTAGAAAACATTTCTGGAACACACACTAAGCAATAGAGGATTGCTGGTCTTGTCACTATTTTTCCATGCTTGGCCTGTGTCTTTGCAGCTTGAAGAGATCTACAGTTTTAAGCAGTGTAAAGAATGCAGACCTTTGACCAATGCCTAGAGGAACCCATACTCAAAACACTCCAGTTACATGAGTAAGCCTGGATTTATAAATTGACTGAGTAACTCATCCTGACTTATAATCATTTTGCGAGATGATATGTTCAGCATTTTTATAGCAAAAATGCCTCTAGTCAAGTTAATTGGATTGGAAAGTAAGGTGAAAGTACTTTTAGTATAAACATCTTACAGTTGGAGATGACATATTAGATTTTCATAATGTAAGTGCATACAATATAGAAATTATAACCAGGAATGCTAGTCCTGCACTGTTACCTCTGGTGCCCCTCAAGGAATTTTGATCCCTTCCTACTTCTCTTCTACACATTATATCCTGAAGACATCATCCAAAATTGCATCAGCTTTCCCATGCAGCACCCAGTTCTACTCCACTACCAGTCCTGTTGGCTCCTCATTTGCTTTTAAATGATCAGACTACTTATCTGAGGCCCAATGCAGAAATTTGCACCAATTATACACCAGAAGGACCAAAGCCATTGTGACTCTAGTCATGATCTCAATCCCTCTTCCTGGCTATTATCTGCAAGTGAGCTGCTCTAATTGCGACCTTGGGGCAGAATATTAAGGAATTTCTCTTGCTATTTTGTGTAGGAGGCTTGTAAAATGCCCACCATTGCCATTCTTCTGCCCTCCTGCCAACCTGCCCTGTGTGTAATTTTACAGGCTGTCATTTTACAGGGAGCAGGAAGCTGTAGCATGGCCACATGCCAAACATTCCCTGCAGGAGATTAGCCCTTACATAGCTGGTGTTGTATTTATGCTCCTCAGACTTATGGGACTACATGTAGTCTTCTTAATGCACTCACTCACCACTGGTACAAGGTAGTTAGCAGTTAGTCTGATTGGCCAGGAGCTCTCTGAGAGGGAGCTTCTTCCCAAGAAAGGCAATCAAGCCAATTACATTTTTACAGTAAATGGCAGGGTTGGGGTGGGGTGAGGGTTATGTTACCATGACCAGCAGGGTGAGCACCCTGTCAACTTTGGCAGTAGCAGATTAGATGCCATCCAAATATTCCGCTCTTCGAGTTGTATTTGATTCTGAGTTGAATTTCTGACAATATTAAGGCTTTATTATTAAGACCTCTATCTTACATCATTGAGACTTCACCTGGAACACTGCCGTGCTGCTGAAGGCTTCCATGCCTTTGCTAGGACCAGGCCTGATGACTCTGACAGGTCTCTAGCTGTCCCTCCACATGTACCCTCTGTTAATCTGAGGTCATTCAAGCTCTGCTTCTATGTCCCAAATCTCAGCACATCCTGGGTGGATGAACACACCAGGCCAGGCAGCATCTGAGGAGCAGGAAAGCTGATGTTTCGGGTCTGACCCTTCTTCAGAAGGGGACTTTCTGAAGAAGGGTCCAAACCCGAAACGTCAGCTTCCCTGTTCCTCTGTTGCTGCCTGGCCTGCTGTGTTCATCCAGCTCCACACCTTGTTATCTCAGACTCCAGCATCGGCAGTTCCTACTATCTCTCAGCATATCCTGTTTGCCTATTGACTTTATTCTGCTTCACAAAATATATCTGCATGTCACCAACTCCATCCACTGTCCTGAAGCTGAATTGGATTGTTGACCACCTTGGTTTCCTATAATCCAACATGCAACAAGTATATTAACGTTTATACTCAAAAATCAAAAACTTCCATACACTTCCATAGATGTATGTAGTGCAGTCTTGGGGGAATTAGTTGATTGATAGATTTTCTGAGATAGTCAAGTTACAATTGGATTCGATGGAATAGTTTTACAGGTGCAGAAAATTATCAGAAACATTTGTATGGAGGGAGTACCTAATTACCAAATGATGTCGCAATGTGAAGATTGGCAGTCCATCTACAGGATACTCTAGGACAGAAAGGACTCTTGTGGTAGTGTTTCTACCTCTGGGCCTAGAGATCTGAGTTCAAATCCCATTCCACTCTGGTGATATGTACTCACATCTTTGGGAAAGTCGATTAGATATAATATACTCTGAGAAAGAATTGCCTACCACTCACAAGTGAGAAGTACTAACCACCATGTAAGTGAATGTAAAAAGGCATTTGAAAAGTTAAAGAAGTCAGCACTGTGAATCTGAGTGCAGTCTTTGCTGGTCTGTCATCCACATAAAAATATCAGCTTTCACTTTCAATACTGGTTAAAATGTAACAGAAAATCAGAAACCTAAAGCGAATAGTGATCTGACAAGGATGTGTCATACAATGATTGTGATACATTATCTGTGTATTACTTTACCACTTGTGATAGATCTTTCAGTGGGCTGTATTTCACATGGTCCAGTAAACCACCAGCAGACCAAAAGGCATCCATTTAATACCACAATGAAAAGCCTGAATAAGCATTATCAGAAGATGAGAGAGAGTGGAACCTGAGTGGCACAGTTGGTAGGCTCCTGCCTCTGAGCTCAATGTCCCAAGTTTGCATCCTACTCAAAGACTTATTAGCCACTGAAGAATTCAACCCCGGGACTAAGTGAGCTAATGTGTATCAGTGCAGTTCGAAACCCCAGATATATGGGGAGGATTAATGGCAGGAAGGACATCAGATTGTAAAACCACTCCCCAAATTCAAAGAAACGAGTGGGTTCTTTTTTGATTATATGTGTTTTATTGAGATCTGTCTCTTGATTAAACTTTAAAAATATTAAACATAGGTACTAAGTTAGCCTGGAGCAGTGTTTTTTTAAAGCAGTAGGACTGGGCTGTTTGTTTGGGTCTGTAGATTGTTAAGTAGCAAAAATGGTCTTTATTAGAGTGAAGTGCTTTTTTTGTCAGATGTGGGAGATTAGGGAGAGTTTTCATGTTAGTGATGATTATGTCTACGGAAAGTGTGTTTGGCTGCAGATCCTATTGGATGATTGCATGAACAGCAGTTAGAGGCAATGAGGAATTTACAAGAGCTAGGGGCTATGGTGGATGGCAGTTCAGGAAGGGAGAAAAACCATAGATACAGTCAGGTAGATGGGTTACCGCCAGGAAAGGCAGGAGGGGTAGGCAGGTAGTGAAGGAGTCTCCTGTGGCTATCCCCATCTCAAACAAGTATGTGTTTTGGAAAACACAGGGAGCAACACACTCTCAAGGGAATGTAGCACTGACAGCCATGTTTCTGGAACTGAGACTGGTTGTACTGTAACGAGGATTATGTCAGGTTCCAAGCAATCGATGGTCATAGGGGACTGTCAAATCAGAGGCACAGGCAGACATTTCTGTGGCAACAGTGAGACATCAGAATGGCGTATTGCCTTCCTGATGCCAGGATCAAAGATATGTCGGAGAGAGTGCAGAATGTTCTCAAAGGGGAGAGAGTCCAACAGGAGGTCATTGTACACATTAGAACTAACGACATAGGAAGATAAAAGGACGAGATTCTGAGGAAAGAATATCAGAAGTTAGGCAGGAATTTTGAAAAGGAGGTCCTCGAAGGTAGTAATATCTGGATTACTCCTGGTGCCACAAACTACTGAGGGTAAGAATAGGAGGATAGAGCAGATAAATGCATGACTGAGGAGCTAGTACAGGGAGAAGGATTCACATGTTTGGATCAATGGAATCTCTTCTGGGGTAGAAGTGACCTGTATAACAAGAACGGATTGCACCTGAATTGGAAGGGCACTAATATACTGGTGGGGAGATTTGCTGGAGCTGCTGAGGAGGATTCAAACTAGTAAGAGGGTGGGGTGGGGGGTGCTGGTACCCAGGGAGCTGTTGAGGAAAGAGATCAGTCTGAGACTGGTGCAGTTGGGAAAAGGAGCGAGTCAAACAGCCAGGGCAGGCAGAAACCAAGCTGAGAGTGAGGTAGGACTGATAAATTAAACTGCATTTATCTCAGTGCAAGAGGCCTAACAGGTAAGGTAGATGAACTTAGGGCATGGTTAGGAACATGAGACTGGGATATCAAAGCATTTTCAGAGACATGGCTCAGGGATGGACATGACTGGCTGCTTAATTTTCCAGGGTATAGATGCTACAGGAAGAATAGAAAGGGGAGCAAGAGAGGAGGGGTGGTGTGGCGTTTTTGCTTAGGGATAACATAACAGCTGTACTTAGGATATTCTCAGGAATGCATCCAGGCAAGTTTTCGGGTGGAACTGAGAAACAAGAAAGGGATGATCATCTTATTGGGATTGTACTGTCGACCCCGCAATAGCTAATGGAAAACGGAAAAACAAATTTGTAAGGAGATCTCAGTTATCTGTTAGAATAATAAGGTGGTCAAGGTAGGGGATTTTAACTTTCCAAACGTAACCTGCGACTGCTGCAGCATTATGGGCTTGGATGGAGAAGAATTTGTTAAGTGTTTACAAGAACACTTTCTGATTCAGTTTGTAGATGTACCTACTAGAGAAGGTGCAAAACGTGACCTACTCTTGGGAAATAAAGCAAGACAGGTCACCAAGAACTTTGAGGCCAGTGACCATAATTCTATTAGTTTTAAAATAGTGATAGAAAAGGATAGACCAGAGCTAAAAGTTAAAGTTCTAAATTGGAGGAAGGCCAATTTTGACAGTATTAGGCAAGAACTTTCAAAATTGATTGGGAGTAGATGTTCACAGGTAAAGGGACGGCTGGAAAATGGGAAGCCTTCAAAGATGAGATAACAATAGTCCAGAAAAAGTATGTTCCTGTTAGGGTCAAGAGCAGGGCTGGGAAGTGTAGGGAATGTTGTATCCAGACAAATTGAGTTTTGGTCAAGAATAAGAAAGAAGCATATGTCAGATATAGACAGCAGGGATTGAGTGAATCCCTAGAGGAGTATAAATGCAGTAGGAGTGTCTTTAAGAGGAAAATCAGGAGGACAGAAAGGGGACATGAAATAGCTTTGGCAAATAGGTTTAAGGAGAATCCAAAATGATTCTGAAAATACATCAAGGTCATAAGTGTAACAAGGGAGAGAATAGCCCCCTTAAAGATCAGCAAGGCCACCTGTGTGTGGAATCCATATGAGATGGGGAAGATATTAAAGGAGTATTTTGCATCAGTGTTTACTTTGGAGAAGGATGTGGAAGATTGAAAACATGGGGAAATAAATAATGACATCTTGAAAAATGTCCATATAACAGAGGAGGAGGTGCTGGGTGTCTTAAAATCCATAAAGTGGATAAATCCCCAGGACCTGATTAGGTGTATCCTAGAACTCTGTGGAAAGCTAGGGAAGAGATTGCTCGTTCCCTTGCTGAGATATTTGTATCATCAATAACCACAGATAAGGTGTTGGAAGACAGGAGGTTGGCTAACGTGGTGCAACTATTTAAGAAAGGTAGTAAAGAAAAGACAGACTTCTATAGACCAGTGAGCCTGACATCGGTGGTAGGCAAGTTGTTGGAGGAAATCCTGAGGGACAGGATTTACATGTATTTGGAAAGGCAAGGACTGATTAGAGATAATCAATTTGGCTTTGTGCGTGGGAAATCATGTCTAACTAATTTAATTGAGTTTTTTGAAGTAGTAACAAAGGGGATTGATGAGGGTAGAGCAGTGGACATGATCTATATGGACTTCAGTAAGGCTTTTGACAAGGTTTCTCATGGTGGACTGGTTAGCAAGGTTAGATCACATGGAACACGGGGAGAACTAGCCATTTGGATACAGAACTAGCTCCAAGGTAGAAGACAGAGGGTGGTGGTGGGGTTTACTTTTCAGACTGGAGACCTGTGAACAGCAGTGTGCCACAAGGATCGGTGCTTTTCACAATTCATAAAAATGGTTTGGATGTGAACATAGGAGATATGGTTAGTATGTTGCAGATAACACCAACATTGGAGCTATAGTAGACAGTGAAGGAGGTTACCTCAGAGTGCAATGGGACCTTAATCAGATGAGTCAATGGGCCGAGGAATGGCAGATGGAGTTTAATTTAGATAAATGTGAGGTGCCGCATTTTGGAAAGGCAAATTAAGCCAGGACATGTATACTTAATGGTAAGGTCCCAGGGAGCGTTGCTGAACAAAGACACCTTGGATTGCACGTTCATAGTTCCTTGAAAGTGGAGTGGCAGGTAGACAGGATATTGAAGAAGGCATTTGGTATTCTTGCCATTATTGGGCAGTGCATTGAGTATAGGAGTTGGGAGGTCATGTTACAGCATGTACAGGACATTGGTTTAGGCCACTTTTGGAATACTGTGTGCAATTCTGGTCTCCCTGCTGTAGGAAGGATATTGTGGACTTGAAAGAATTCAGCAAAGATTTACAAGAGTGTTGCCAGGGTTGGGAGGTTTGAGCAATGAGGAGAGGCTGAATAGGCCAGGGCTATTTTCCCTGGAGTATTGGAGGCTGAGGAGTGTTCTTTTGAGTTTTATAAAATCTTGAGGGGCATGGTTAGGGTGAATAGCCAAGGTCTTTTCCTTGGAGTGGGGGAATCCGAAACTAGAGGATATAGGTTTACAGTGAGAGGGGAAAGATTTAGAAGGGACCTAAGGGGCAAATTTTTCACGCAGCGGGTGGTGTCTGTATGGAATGAGCTGCCAGAGAAAGTGCAGGCTGGTACAGTTGCAACATTTAAAAGGCATCTGGATGGGTACATGAATATGAAAGGTTTTAAGGGATATGGGCCAAATGCTGGAAGATGGGTCCAGATTAATTTAGGATATCTGGTTGCATGGACGAGTTGGACCAAAGGGCCTGTTCCCATGCTGTACAGCTCTATGACTCTATGACTCTAAATAATTGGTGAGAGGAAGGGTGTTTAACCAGCATTGCTGGGACAACATTGATAAAGCCAAGACAGAAAGATTGGAGACGGACAGAAGTAACAAACCGATTAAGCTGAAGTCCTTGAACTGAAGGCTTCAACTTCCTTATGCTGATGCTTGATCTTATTGCTTCTCTGCTCTGATACATGCATCCATCTTTATATATATGCAGATGTAATATCAGAATGGAATGAAAGCATACTTTTGTCAAGATACATTTTTCTAATGCATCTGAATATTATAATCATATGGAGTTTTATTCAGCTTTTAATTATAACAGGAAACAAAAGCATGCTCTGAATTAGATGAAGTGAGATGCGAGACCTGTTGAACCGTAACCCGCAAAATTCAGATTGCTGTGATTGGAATTGTCTGTGTAAGATGTAACCAGTAGGAGTTGTGAATCTATTATTGCTGTATATGTCTTTTAAGCAAGAAACAGAATTTCCATAACCCAATAATTTAATTCTTCATTTACTGTAATAAAACATTGCTATGCTTAATAACATTGAATATAAATTACTAACAGTGGTTCTGATGTTTATTGCAGGTTTGAGAACTGTTATTTGTGAAAATGATCTAAACTGGTGGTGATATTTCCTTGATCTTTGTGTTATGCTTAACAATATCTATAAGTGAGATTGTAGACTTGCTCAGCGAGCCAGTGTTCTGGTTGCAGACGGTTTGTCACCCTGCTAGGTAACGTCATCTGCACCTCTGGTGAAGCGTCAGTGTGCTGTCCCGCTTGTTATTTATATGCCTTGGTTTGCTGGGATGGTTGGCATCACTTCCGGTTCAGTTTACCAGTAGTTTGTATATCGGATCCAGTTCAATGTGTTTGTTGATGGAGTTCCAGTTGGAAAGCCAGGCCTCTAGGAATTCCCTGGCATGTCTCTGGAATCCACAACCCAAGCTACAAATCATCTCAAAAACTTTAAGTATCTATAAGCGTCTTTAACACAATAAAGCATCACAAGGCCCTTCTGATGTGTTTCATCAAATCAAATTGACATCAAATCACATGATGAGATATTTTTCTTTGAATAAAAGAAATAAAATCTTCTCTGGATTCTTTCATTTCTTTGGAGGAGGCACAAGACATTTGGTACACTATTTGAGTCTTTGAGTTACTGGTTATAGCCAAGTGCTGACCACAGCTAATGGGGGAAAATAACTGGCTTTCTTCAGAGAGACCGAAACACTGAACCTTCTCCTTCAGCAAATGAGAGGTTTCTTTCTCTCTCTCTCTATTGTAAACTGCATTTACAATTGCACAAACCAGTCAACAATCTATTGCTGGACATACCTCAATCTGCACACATCCCAGAGCCATGGCATTTTATCACTCCTCAAGCTTGCAAAGCAACAGTATAAATACAACTCACAATGAGCTCTAGTAACTTGTCTTTAGAAGTGCAGCAATTCCTTCCAAAGTGCTTGTTTTTATTTCACATTTTAGTCCAGAATCAAGATTAAAGAAAAATAAAATAGTTCCACTCTTTAGAGGTGAAACCACTGCGTGAGTTTTAAAAGATTGAACAACAGCAGTTCAGTGACTTAAAACAACATCAGTTAAGATGTTGGACATTGAAGAAAGTCCCTGAATGGGCACACTGTCTTTTTCTCTCTCTCTATCCATCCATCTTGCAAACTTTAGTCCTGTCAGTTGTTTGACTAGCTAAATGCCGTGGGCCACGTCCAAAAATCAATCCATCCACTGTTGACTCCAAAAAGATAAATGGAAATCATCCATCAGTCACTATAAATGTTTCAGACAGAACTCTTGAATGCATCTGTTGTAAGTTGGAGTGAATTGTTATTTTGATTTAGATTGAACGTTGCGTACAATAACCACCATTCTCTTTCCTTTTAAAAAAATGACTTTGTCTCCTGGCACCTCCCAAAAGTCTTCAATGCATACTTTGTGAAATATCCTGCACTAAAAAAAAGTTTCACTTACATAAGCACAGTAAATATGAGTGAATGGAATGCCATTTTTCACGCATGTACACCAAGAATGCTTTAAGGATGTCAGCTGATATTCTCTTTTTAAAATAACATACAAAAAATTCTGTTTGTGTCTGTCTTTTACAGCTACCACCATTAAATAGTTAAACACTCACTAAATTTGCAAAGATGGTCTTTTAAAAAAAAGTTGTTGCAGGAGTCAGAAAAGAATCAATCTACTGCATCTAAACTGATTGTGTCAATACATCCATTCTCCAGTCCACCAGGAAACTCCAGGAGGAATGTCCCCCTCCCTGGTTTGCTGTTGGCAATGACATGGATATTGGAAAAATACAATGAAAATGAAAAACATTACAATCTTAACCTTGAGTAGAGGTTTTTCGATTTTCCACTTAAGCCCATAAATGATGACTTTTGAATCTCATGATTGAACAGCAACTATCCTATTTCCATGCATTTGCATCTCATCATTAGCCCAACTTGTCTTATTTCTATGCCACTTCAAATTCTCCTCTCCTTGTCTAAGAAACCAGATGGTGCAATTTCCCAAAATGTAAGGCAAAACAGGTACCTTGTGGCTGCAGTATGCCGATTTCTTGCCTCATCCATCATTCAAACATGTCTTCACCACAACATCCTCACATGCTCCATGGACATCACCCTTCTTGACATGTTTCATTAGTAACATCCTCAAAAGACTGCAAAAGATTTGTCAAACACACTTTTCATTCACAAATCCATTCTGATTATAACCAATCAGATCATTTTAATCCGTGTACCAATTTATCACATTCTTTACGATAGATTCATTTTCCCTACTACTGATGCCAGGTTAATGGGTCTGTAATTGCCTGCATTTTTACCTTGCTCCTTTCTTAAAAAGGGAGATGATATTTACACATTTTCTCACTTGGAGTGAGGAGCCAAGTGACCACCATCTTCTCCACCAGTCTTGGCCCTTTCACTCTGGTTAAGGACAATGTCCCTATGAGTGAGTAGGAAGAGCAGGAAGTATTAGTAGTTTGGGAGAATAAGATGGGGTGAGAGCCATTAATTGAACATAATGTTTGCAATATTAAGAATTATAGTCCATGAGCCTTGGTGAGATGTGTGGGTAGAGGCAGTGTTGGAGTGAGAGTTGGTCTTGGGAGTCCTGTGAAGTAGAAGAGTAAAGATAGTGGGACTTAAACCTTCCTGAACACAAAAAAATTGACCTTTTTTCTGTGCTGCTGATCATTCCTTTAAACTTGGAACACATTCCTGACCTGCACCGATATCTGTGTCCAGACTGGCTGTGTCTGGGCGGTTGACCTCATTTTGAAGTCAGCAAGACAAAGAATGGGCCTTCTCTTCACCACCCCATCCGCCAGTACCTCCAGCTTCCTTTCATCAAAGCAGGGAGCTGACTTGACTTTCTGGACCATTTTTCTCAGGGATAACAATGCAGGATCTTATTGTAAGGGCCAAGGCAAGCATTTCCACTTCTCCTTCCTCGCATTTCCCTGACAAGAGTATCTCAGAGCATAACATTGCATGATTAATGAGGTGAAGAATGGAAAAATATGGGTAAAATTGCTCCAAGCCGTTTGTGGACTGGCCACCATGAATCTCACTTGGGAAATCACTTTACTTGAGAATAGGAGAATTCAACCCTACGTGACCTTCTGTAGGAGGCAAGAGACCACATTAAAACCCATGCTCACAAAGGGACAAAGAATAATCTACAAGATTGCTCTCCTGGCTCTATAGGCAATGAAAATGAATCCAAGATATCTGTGACAATTACTGTGACCCTGATGAGTGTTATATATCTCCTTTGCAGAAGGTGATATTTGCATCAGCCAGAAACAAGTCTCACTTGAAAGAATTTAACAATTTTATACATAGTGAGTCAGAAAAGAAGGCACTGTTGTGAATAGACTTTACTATTTATATTTCTACAGTAGAAAACACTGTGTGGCCAGTTGTAAATTTACAAGCAAAGCCTGTCAAGGCAAGGCCAAATTAACATTCTTCCTTAAAGGGCCAAATGATGTCCCCTGCTCCAAGTTTCTATGTTTCTCATGAGTTAGCTTTTTCAATAAAGGCATTAGAACAAATTACTTCTATGGTTTTGAATTTTAATCCAAAAAATTTGAAACATTCATTTGCTATTATTGCAGTTATACTATTGAGCTGAAGTCATGCGGGACTGCTTGCTAAGAATTGATTTATACTGGTGATTGTTGCAGGCAGAATGATAGGTGGGATCTTATAGGGGTCTGAGTGATGTGGGCTATGGTGTGACATAAGGTAGATTCGGGTGGCAAGTATGGTGAGGCACATCCCAATGCCAAGATCATCTTTTATGTTTATCACAAGCGGCAATGGCCAATTGACAGGGATTAAAGCTTGTTAATGCCACAATTCACCTTGTTAATATTCAGACTCCCACTTTGCCAAACAAAAGCTTGACATCGGAAAATCTCAACAAAGAAACCAGAGTGTATATCTGGCAGATTCAGTGCGCTACTTGCTCTGAACAATCTCCATGTTGGGCACCAGGCATCTCAGGGTGTAATCCATAGGCACCAGCTGAATGCACTCTTCCTCCACAGACATTGGCATCCAGGACCAGCCAATCCATCATGATCATCCTGGCACCTTTACACTGCATTGGCAGTGCACTCTGCAAGGAGAGACGTGCATTGCCTGGTGCATCAGCAACTTGCATTGAAAGGCATATATTTAAGATAAGGAGCAGGGAGTTTAGAGGGATGTGAGGAGAAACCTTTTCACCCAGAGAGTGGTGGGAATCCAGAACTCACTACCTGTAATTGTGGTAGAGGCAGAAACCTTTATAACATTTAAGATGTATTTAGAGGTGCACTTGTGATGCCAAGACATATAAGGCAATGGGCCAAGTGCTGGAAAATGGGATGAGAACAGTTAGGTGGTTGTTTGGACCAGTGCAGACATGACGGGCTGAAGGACCTCTTTCTGTGCTGTAGATCTCTATGACTTTAAATGACCACACCAAGCATAGTCACCTTGATATGCCAGAGTCTGTTGGCAAGTGTAGGGTGCTGTTCGGGCATATAGATGGTTTGGGTAGGGACTCAGGGATATGTGAATCCTGTAGGGTTGGCAAGATTGGCTTACACGAAGGGAAATTGGCTACTTAGGGGGTCAGTAACACATTTAGGCTGAGGCTGGAAACAGAGGAGTGAAGAAGAGGAGTGCTCTCCGTCATCTTCCACTGTGCTGGAAATCGAAAGTTCACAATTGGAATAAAATAGCTGCGACCACATTTAGATTGTTTGGGGTAAGAAACACCAGGCTGTGGATGGGACGGTAGCACAAACCATTGAAATGGCTTTGAACGGGGAACAACATTGGCTGTAGGCCCATGAAAAGTACTGCACACAGACACACAGGCTGCCTCCACCCTGGTCATCCTACATCATTGACTGTCACTTTATGTTGGACCTTCCTCCCATAGCTGTTTGGGAGTTGTACCTTTGCACACTGATGAAGCCAAACATTAAATATGTTGAAAAATAAGGGGCAAACGTTTCACAATAACCCAGTGCCATGTGTAACAACCATTCACCCTACTGGTGCAGTATACTCTCAGTGCAGACCTCCATTCATTGTGGACATGCGTGGCCATGAGCTGCTGCCGGTTGGTGTGAAAATGCACTTATCACATAAAAAGAGAGACTTACAAACACATGAAAGAAAGTTAATGTCATAAATATTTATGGAGAAACTGCTTTTTATGAAAAAAAGCCTTCTTCATCCATGCCATTGAAATGAAATAAGCTTCCTTCTTTCTCTCCCCATCTCACTAATTTTCAGTGTATTCCCAGGTTAGCTGGGGTGGAGAGATCCTGCTCTGCTGTGGAGTCCATTGACTCTGGAGGCTTGGTGGGCTAGTCCTGAGTGCTTTTAAGGATAGTTAGTCCAGACTTGCTAAGGGTCTTTTATTCAGTGCCAAATTGCCCCTCCTCCGAGTTGACTTTCAAATCCCTAATTGCCAATCTCAGAAGGTTAGCTCTTGCCTGAAATTGAGCACATGGCTAGTGTCTGGCAGTCCTCTGAGTGCCAACTGCAGAGCTGTCACTGTGAGGTGCTCACCATCTTGTCTGCCTACGCCTACGGTTCCCATTCAGGTGCAGGAGGATGTCTTGTTGATGCTCCATCTAAGGCCTCAGAGATTTATGAGGGTAAACAGCAATGTGCTTCCCTGCAGATGTTGTGGGTAGGTTTACTTGCAAGACAAAAGAGAGAGAAAGCATCACAGCCAGTGGTTAGAAGTGGTGTGCAATAGCTGAGAGTCGTATGCAGAGTAATACTTACTCATTTGGCAAGAGATGGATATTTCTGCATCCCTGCAGGAGAAGCACTTGAAAAGTTAACTCTGTTTCTTTCTCCAGAGATGCTGCCAGACCTGCTGAGTCTCTTGCTTTTTGTTTTTATTTCAGATTTCCAGTATCCAGAGTATTTTATTTTATGTGAGATTCATTCCCAAGTTTCTATTGCAGGTTTCCTGCCTGGCTGGAACTTTAACTTTATTGTTTAAGAAAAGAGTGTATCAGTACTGACAAAATCACGGCTGTCACCTAACAGGTAGAAATGCAAGTATTTAGATTGCAGAAATAAGTGTTTTCTCATTCTCTGAGTAGTCTAGTTTGAAATAACTAGACTTGAAAGATGCATAGGTGATTGTACAAATCTACTGAATGCCTTTAAACCAATATTGACAGTGTTTGGATTTAGGAATTCTAGGTCCACTTCAGTCTGGAGTATTTGAATCCTGTCTCTGCATTTACATTGCATGGCACCAATACTAATTCCACATTATAAATGTTAGATTTAGCAACAGTGCAAAGTAAAAGCAGAGTTGTGTTCAGGTGAAGTGAGTGATTTTCCAATATTAGATCAAGCATTCTCACTCCTTGCCTGATAACATGTTATGGCACCCAAATCATTTTCATGATTAGGCTTTATTTCAACAAATGTGTGAGTTCTCAATGTTGAATGATTGTTGACGAACAATTTGCTGGTCAAATGAAGGTAGGAAATCCAGCAGCACCTCTTGGCTACATAAAACTAATTGGAATGAGTGTTGATTCCCTTATTTGTAAAAAGAGCCTAGGTCTGCCCTGTCATAAAACATTTTGTGACCTCAATTTAAACATTCTAATGGAATTCCCACCTTTTTAATTGGGAGCATTACCTAACCCTCTTGAAAATTGTATTAGAATACAAACGTAAGATCACTGCAGACCTTTTGCTTTAAAAATTCAACCTCCTACAGTGCATGCCGGAAAATGGATGAATTTCCTCTGTATTTCAAAAAATGTTATCTTCATAATCTTCGTAATTTTGTCCTTTTTTCGCCCACAATTACGTAAAACAATCATCAGTCTACTGATCAGCAACATCTTTGACATCATTCCTACATTGTCCTTGTGTAGTCAGGCTGTTTTAGGATAATGCTAGTTGATTTTTGAGAATAAGTAAGCAGACAAGAAATGTCATTCAATATAAATAAGGGATTGAATAGTAAATAGCTGAGGGAGCTTCCTCATTTGCATGTATTAGCATCAACCTTGCTGGCAGTTACATTCCATTGTACATTTCATTGCAACTATTTGATAATGATTGCCTGAGAAAGCAAAAATAACCCAAAATGACAATTTTCATACCTATTGAAGATACATGTTTTCTGGAGTTGACATGCCTAATGGTGATCTCAGATAATCAATGTTTATAGACAAAGAGACACTTGTGTGCTAGAGTCTCTACTGGAAAATTCCAAAACCTGTGTACAGCTTTTGTTTTACATATTGGCAGGTGGATAAAGTGTTGACATACGATTGATGTATTATCTTTGTTTAAAGCTGCATGTCGGCTCATGAATTTATCGCTGCTGCAAATTTTCAGTGCCAACAAGATAATTTTAACACGCCATGATTGTGTCTCTTGCAGCATTTTCCTTTATTCTGTAGCTTGGGTTGTTTCTGTATCCTTGTACCGATGGGTTTCTTAGAGTTTTTCATTGCAACAGTTGCTATATTAATCTCACTTGTTCTGAACAATTTTATAATGCTATACATGTTAAAAAAAATCAGTCATTAATTTAATGGTAGGTAGTTTGTTTTATTTATACTGCATTTACATTAGAGTCTTGCTTTCAAAGATGGCCTTTGTTCTGCTAGCAGTGCTGAATTGTAAATGATCTGGCCTCACGGGCTGGTTTCTCACTTGCCACTGGATGTATATTGCTGCCATTGGCAAACATAACCAAAAGTTGCTGTTAACATTGGTGAAAGCTTACAGTCAAGACGCAAAGGTGACTAATATGAATTGGAGATGATACATAACAATAACTGTGTACTTGTAGAAACCTCATTGCTCTGAAGCACATTTGAAATTTTACATTTCAAATCCTGGCAATTTTACATACAGCTCAAACATTGATATTAACATGCCTGATATCATTACCTATAACAAAGTTAGTATATCTATAGAGTTAGGTCTTCAAATTGATGTATAATGTGCCTCCTCCATACTTTTTCAATATATAGTAAATTTCATTAACTTAATCTATGTTGCCAAAGTGCATTTACTTTTTAAACTGATAAAACTTTACTACAATGTGTGGTTTTGTGGTTTCCGTGGGTCATGGCTATATTACCCTATAGCTAACCAGACAGAATGCAGGAGCAAGAACTCGCTACTAAATTTTTCTATCCTACTGCGGTAAAGACAAACATTATATAGTAGATTTTCTGATCAGTTATTTTGAACCAACAGGCAAAAATGTGTGGATCCAATTTCTGGTGTTTCAAGCATTGTCAATGTTCTGCTTAGCATTTATATTGATTGGAAATGTTTCCGAAATTAATATTGAAATTGGATCCTGATGACGTCATTTGGACATTCACATAATTTCCTACAATTTATACCAAAAGCACACAGTCATAACTTGCTTATTTAAAAGGGAAAGTCAAAACTAGCACAACATACGATTCATGAAATGCATTTGAAGAACTTTATATTAAGCTTTATAGTAGCCTTTTGAAACTGTTTGTAGATTATTTTCTTGCAATTATTTTCAGATTCGATCCCAAGCAATGTGGTTGCTCCATTTTCTGCAATTTCTGTGACTGTGGGACAATATTGCCCATTAGGAATCTTTCTTTGCAGAATCCTATAGCAGAGACAAGGACCTGTAGTGGCAGGCAGATTGACTGCACCAGAGACAGGAGGCAGAACATGGGCAGGATCCAGATATCAGGACAGCTTCCAATTCCTGTATACAGCCCCAGGGAGGAAGCAATTGGCAATATTGGATAATCCCTATAGTTCACTTGGGGACACGATTGACGACTGTTAGTTTGTCATTGGGATGGAAATGGAGATGCCTGATTTAACTAGACCATGGCACCATTGTGGATGCCATTTCATTACAATAATTACTGTTAAAAAAGCATCGCAGGAGAGACAAATGACTGGATGCTTTATTCTGCAGAGGTGTCACCCCAGTAATAGTTGGAAGCCTTGTCCCCTCTTTCTATGCTTCACAATTTCACCAGGGTGAAGACCCCCTGTGCTGACTGAGCCATCAGTGCCCACTGTCCCAGCAACAGCCACTGCTCTGATGATATGTAAGAAGCAGTGGCTGAGTCCTCCTCTGCAGCATTCACTCTTTCATTTCTTTTAAGCCTGCAGCTATTTTCCCATCTAAAGCACTATGTGTGGGCAGAACTGAGAGATAAAGCCAGGAAAAATCAGAAACAGCTCAACAGCACCACCATAGTGGTCTAGTGGCAATCTATGTCCAGCTAAGGTAAAGGTACGGCAACACAGAACTAAATTACTTTGAGAAGGACTGGAAGAAACCTGAATAGCTAACAAGACCTTCAATAGCATTAAAGATCCTGCAAAAAGATAAAAGATGCCCAAAAACAAACAACAGGAAATGGATTTCCTATCTGAGTTTATTTTGTGCCAGCAATGTATTGAGCTATGTTTTCTGGACTTCAATATTTTCAAACCACATCAACAGACTATTCAAATTAAAATTGCTCTAGGCAATGAAGATCTCCACAGACAGAACGCAGGTCTGTCCAATGTTAATAATCCCAGAAAAAAAGGTCAACACTCAAAAATCAATTGAAGTGAGTCTCATCTTCAGAATGTGCTATCTGGAAATTTTATCTTTCAGAATACAAGCAACAGGGATCATTGACCAGTACATAGGTAGGTACACTAACAAGAGCTGACTTTAGCCGAGCCAGCTGACTGAATAGCCATGCATGTGATAGCATCCATCCTAGCAGAAGAGATCCAGAAGACTTCTTAGCTCAAGCCAAACGTGGAAGCAGCAGTGCTAATGGATGCAAGTAAAAAGTCATACTAATGGTTCGACAGAGTCTACAGGCTATGTGCAATTAATCTATCATTGGGTCATTTGACAATACAAGTTAGCTTAGTATGCACTGCAGATAGTGTAGCCACATGCATGCACCCAGAAAATTAAATGCACAGCCTTTATACCTTATACAAGGCATGGGGCACCAGAGGGCACTGGAAGTGATGATGCAGAAAGCAAATGATGGAATAAGTGATTCAATACTTCAGAAGACAAAATAAGAAGCCAGACAGGTACAGCATTCAAACCAATCAACAGCATAAAGATCAGTTCGACAAAATGTCTGGTCAATATACGCAGTCAAATGATGAGCGTGACTAGCATATTATGACGAGTGAACAGACAGTCAGCACAGCGAACATCAATAAATATAATGATGTAGTGGTACCAACAGAAGTCTTTAACACCATTCAGATTAATTACCCACAGATCAGTTGGGCTACATGTAAAACTATTGGTGCAAGTGCAAACACACTTTACACATTGAAATGTATGCACCATAGAAGTAGAACCAATGATTTGTCAAAGGAATACCAACTCACCATATAAAGCAACTACATAATTTCTTTCCTAGAATCCATCACATTCGTGTCATTGCAAAAGCTTGTCATAGTCACTCAGATATTTTATGTTAATAATTATTATGCAATATAGAACTTGACAGTGCTGAATAAAACACATTTTGTTGAAACTTTTCATCTTCCAGTCATCTCTTGATCACTTCTAGGCTGATCAAGCCTTTGTTTCAGTTTATTTCCTTGTCAGTTTGTTTGTAGTGATGTTAGTTGAATGCTGCTGAGCACTTTAAAGGCATTTAAAGTATTGATGTAAAAATAGTAGGAACTGCAGATGCTGGAGAATCTGATATAACAAGGTGTAGAGCTGGATGAACGCAGCAGGCCAAGCAGCATCAGAGGAGCAGGAAGGCTGACGTTTCGGGCCTAGATATGTTTGATACGTTTGGTCTGCTATGTGACATCATTTCAGCATCATTGATTTCAATAGATCACTACTAGATTTGAGGTGATGACTGAATGAACATTCTTAAAACATTTTTATGAGTGTGATAAATAATGTCAAGTGCAAAATGTTGTCAATTTTTCACAATAATGGAACCAACCTAGAAAAAGGAGCCATTTACACTTTTTATTAAATATAACTTGGAGGTGAACCCTTTCTCATCTTTCTGAACTTTTTCTTATGGTTCAAAATGCCAGTTCTTCTTGAAAAATGCAAGTGCTGTACTAAAAAGGGAAACATTATTATAGTTTGATTTAATTTTAAAATGTAAATTGGAACAGAAATAAATTAGATATTCCCTGAACTTAAAAATCATGCCTCAAATCTTTAAACCATCTCAGTACATCTAAAGGGTGTAATTACTGTTTTGTAATAAATTTGCTAATAAATTGGACATAGTTAGAGCCACTTTTATTGGAGACACCAATGTGAGGAGTTTTACTCTTTGGGCCCGAGGGATTTTAAGTTTAATTTATATTATACTGTTAATATAAAGTCAGGCATAACTGACTAAAGGTTAAATCCCAGAGACCCAGAAAGCATTGAAATAGTTAATTAGGACATTCAGGTGGATAGCAGATTGAAAAGCCACCAAATCATGTACTTGTGCACATTGTGTTGGTTTTGTGACAATGGATGTCTCAGAGCATTTCCCATCAAAGTGTTAGAATGCATTTTTAAAAAAATATATTTGACAGGGTTGGGTTTCCAAATCAAGGGGGTAATATTTAATATAAAGTATTAGCTTTGGTGCAGAGATGAGAAGTCAGAGGACATGCGATTTAAAGTTTTGTTCCCTTCCTCTCACTCAAGAAATGAGAATAAGACAATCTGGAACAGATAGAGACAGAGAGATCTTACTTTCCAATTAACGTGTGAGACTTGACACTAAGGTATACAATTGAAAGAGTGAGTCCTAGCTTGGTCAAGGATTACTAACTTTTAAGTGTGTACTATCACTGGTAGGAAATAAGATGTGCAAAAGTGGAAAATTGAGTTCTGTTCATTCTGTATAACAATGCCTTTGGTTTTACAATCAGTTCCATCTGTCTTGAATGCTTCTCACTGTCTTCTGAGAAAACAGTAACAAGCCTCGGCAATTTGCAATTTGCTATATCTGATTTTTTTTTTACAGAGCAGGAGCTTCTTCACTCAAAAGTGTCTGAAACATGTTGAAACATGATTAACATAAACGTTTGGATAAATGTAAATGCAAACAGCAAAAGAACCTGAATTTATGAGATGCATAAAATCTACTCACCTAGTAAGAGTTTCTCCCAGCCTACTGTTGCAACTTCAAAAACAATGGCAGAACCCTGGCAAAAACAGAAATTCCAGCCAATTTTAGCCATGTCTGCCACTTAACCAAAGATGTCACTTGAATCATTGTAGACCATCTGTAAAACCATGTGAAAATTCACTGCTACTGTATTCTTTTGGTAACCTCGAGGATATTTAACACTTGCAGCAATGTGAAATGATGGAGTGAAACCCTTCTTTTAAGGCTTTTCAATGAGAATTTATGGATGGTGCTGTAGCATTATTGAAGCTGTGCTCTGGGACTGGCCATTTAATCAAATGTGAGTTGTAATATGGTACATTGATTCCAAGAGAGCACAATCAGTTAATTAAAGAGGAAATGCAACCTGAGGAATACAGCTTTACTACCAGTTTGTATTTAGTGTGGTCTGTTTGTGGACAGTGAATAAAATCTGAGAGCTAATGAAATACTATGTAATTTTTAATTGACTAATTTATATAATTTTATTCCAATGATCTGCAAGAAAAGATAATTAACTTATTTTGTCAACAAAAGGTCCTGGAAAATTACTGCCACGCCAAATTTAATATTGCACTTCATCAATTAGGAATTCCGATCTTATGTAATCAGGGAATGTTATTGTCTAGATAGACTTAGCAGCGTAATCATTCATATATTCAAATAATATGTACATGTCTTGTGCTGCTGATAGGAATGTGGAATTGTTTACTCTGCTATTAATTACATTCTTTTTCAATTTTACACCAATATTTGCTTTGCTACGTGTGCAAAGCAAAATGAATCCTTTCTCTTCAAAGATTTATTGTTGTTAATGTTTAATAAGACATCCAATCTGCAGAGTTTGTTGATGTATATAAAATATAATTTTCCTGCTATTTCACAAGTATACTCAGTTTATACTGTCACAACTGACAAGGAAGGAATAGGAGAATTTAACACAACTCCCAGCCTGTCATGCTGCTCTCACTGCTTGTTTGAGAATAGTTTATACTACTTAAGAAACACAAATGTCTTTATTGGGTCCCCACACGGTTAACTCTGGTTTGATTCTGCTCATTTGAAGTTGTTTCTATCTTGGAAATATTCTGCCTGGAAGTTAAAAAGAAGTAAGATAGCTGTTAAATTTACATATATGTAATGTGGAGGTGATGGCCTAGTGGTATTATTGCTGCAGTCTTAATCCAGAGACCCAGATAACATTTGGGGACCTGGGTTCACATCCCACCACAGCAGATGGTAGAATCTGAATTCAACAAAATATCTGCCAGTTGTCAGGAAAAGCCCATCTGATTCACTAATATCCTTTAGGAAAGGAAGCTGCCACCCTTACCTGGTCTGGCCACAGCAATGTGGTTGACTCTTAACTGCCGTCTGGGCATCTAGGGATGGGCAATAAATGCTGCCTAGCCAGTGATGCCCTCATCCCGTGAATGAATAAAGGAAAAAAAATGGGGAAACATACAGATTTCAATGTGAACATTCTTAATTTTGCTGAAGAATTCCTCAGCCCACAAAGTTAAAGACAAAATGAGACTGGTCAACAAATGAGTCAAAAACCTGAGGGAGGTAAGAGCATTTAACTGTGATGAAGAGAATGTTCTCAGACTTTTATTATAAAATAATCCACACATTTTAGAATGCATACTCTCTACTGGTATCTTCAAATTCAAAATGCATTTTATTAGGATGTAGCATGAGCAAAGACAATCATGACGTACAAAAGATTGGAGAGATAGTTAGCACCAAATTAAGAAATAGCAGGGTATTAGGCAATGCCAAATTATGAGGGAATGCAATAAAGACTATCTTATATTCACAGTGCATGTATATAAACACATGAAATGGGATAAATAACATTGATACACTACGTCAGAAATCACACAACTCCAGGTTATAGTCCAACAGGTTTATTTGAAAACACAAGCTTTCGGAGCCTCAAACCTTCTTCAGGTGTTAGTGAAAGAGATAGTATCAGACACAGAATTTATAAGGATCGAATGGTCACACAAGTGATCAGGATGTACTAAACAAACCTGAGATGCTGTTAAATCTTTAATCAGTTAGAGGGTTTTAATTGATTAATATGTATATGTAAATCCCTCAATTCAATTCAAGTCACTGTCCTAAGATAACTAAAGATTTTATCAAAGTAAAGAAGAGGTGACATTTTAGGTCGGACAATGCATGTGAGGTGTGAGGCCTTGTTTAGAATCTGTTTATATTTTGGTTTGGAGTCAGAAGGGTTTTATTTCTGAACTAAGAATTTATAAAATGCCACATTGACTGACTATAAATTATGTGCTTTTGCAGAATGTATCTGCAAATACAAATTCACCCCACAGATTCATGTGTGTGTATGTCTGTGTGTGTGTGTGTCTGTGTCTGTGTGGGTGTGTGTGTGTGTGTGTGCGTGCGTGCGTGCGTGTGCGTGTGAGAGAGAGAGAGAGAGAGAGGGGGGGGGGATTGTACAGTGTGGTAGGGTCACCTGTAGTGCAACATGAACCCAAGATCCCGGTTGAGGCCGTCCTCGTGGGTACCGAACTTGGCTATCAGCCTCTGCTCAGTGACACTGTGTTGTTGAGTATCCCAAAGTCGGCCTTGGAGGACGCTTACTCGAAGATCTGAGGTTGAATATCCTCGATCGCTGAAGGGATCCCCCACTGGGAGGGAACATCCATGTTTGGCGATTGTTGTGCTGTGTCCATTCATCCATCATCATAGCATCTGCATGGTTTCACCAATGTACCATGCCTCGGGGCATATGAGATAGACAATGTTGGCTGCGTCACATGAATATCTGCCATGCACATAGTGGGTGATATTCCCACATGTGAAGGTGGTTTCCATGTTGACGATCTGACATGTCTTGCAGAGATTGTCATGACAGCGTTGTATAGTGTTGTGGTCGATGTTGTCCTGAAGGCTGGGTAGTTTGCTGTGAACAATGGTCTGATTAAGGTTTGGTGGTTGTTTGAAGGTGAGAAGTGGAGGCGTGGGAAAGATCTTGGCAAGGTGCTCATCGTCATCGATAATGTGTTGGAGGCTGCAAAGAACATGGCGTAGTTTCTCCGCTCCCAGGAAGTACTGGACGATGAAGGGCACTCTCTCGGATGTATCTTGTGTCTGTCTTCTCAGGAGGTCATTAACGGTTTTTCGCTGTATCATTTTGGAACTGGTGATCAATGAGTTGAGCAGATTATCCTGTTCTTATGAGGGTGTCCTTCAACACCTTCAGCTTTCCATTTCATTTCTCCTCATCTGAAGAGATCCTGTGTATGGATAGGGCTTGTCCATAGGGGATGGCTCTTTTAATATGTTTAGAGTGGAAGCTAGAGACTTGGAGCATCCTGAGGTTATCCATAGGCTTGCGGTAGAGTGAGGTACGGAAGTGTCTGTCACTGATGGAGATGACTGTCTCGCTCTCTCTCACACACACACACACACACACACAAACACGCACACACGAATCTATGGGGTGTATTTGTATTTGCAGATACATTCTATTTTGTTCAAAAAGCACACAATTTATAGATAGTCAGTCAATGTGGTGTTTTATAAATCCCTACTTTAGAAATAAAACCAGTCTGACTCCAAACCAAAACACAAACAGATTCTAAACAAGACCTCACACTTCGCATGCATTGTCTGACCTAAAATGTCATCTCTTCCTTAAAACCTTTAGTTCTCTTAGGACAGTGACTTGAAAGGAATTTGGGTGTTTACATATTCATAATAATCAAATCAAATCTTCTAACTGATTAAAGATTTAACAGTATCCCAGGTTTGTTTAATACATCCTGATTAGTGGTGTGACCCTTTGATCTTTTACTTATAACTTCCGCATCTATTACTATCTCTCTCACTAACACCTGAAGAAGGAGTGAGGCTCTGAAAGCTTGTATTTTCAAATAAACCTGTTGTGATTTCTGACTTTTTCCACCCCAGTCCAACGCTGGCATATCCACATCATTGATACACTACGTTTGCAAATAGCCACACAGAGATATGATGTTGTGGCAATAACAGAGGTCTGGCTCAAAACAACACACAGCAATGGGTATTAAATGTCTCTGGACACGTGGTGGACAGGAATGATATAGAAGGAAAGTTAAGAGGAGGGATGCCAGAGTTTGTTAAGGAAAATAGTGCCGCATGAAAACTGTATCCCAGAGGAGTCAAGAACACAACCAATTTGGTTAGAGGTAAGAAACCAAAGAGTTGTTTCCCAGTACATATTATAGGCCCTCAACCAGTTACAAGATAAATAGGAGCAAATATTTGAGCAAGTTATAGCTAGTGCAGAAACTATGGAGTAGTGAAGTTTGGTTATCTTAATATTCTGTGATTGTAATAGAGTAAAGGGGAAAGAGAGAGGAGAGTTTCCTCAGAGCGATCAGGAGAATTTTCTTGAAAACGAATGAGATATTAAGATTTCCAGGGATTGACTTTCAGAAAATTCATTCTTCTGGATGCTAATTAATGATTTACATGGTGCAGATGGCATAATTTCAAACTTTTCAGATGAAACAAAGCTTGGAAGTATTCTGAAATGGATAGTGGTACACTTCAAGAGGATTATAGACAAGCTGGTGGAATAGGCAGACACATAGCTGACAAATTTAATGATGAAGTAAAAGACAAATAAATTTTGGTAGGAAGAACAAGGAGAGAACATATGTACTAATTATACAAGTGTAAAAGTGGTAAGGAACAAAGGTACTTCTGTGTATATGTGCATAAATCACTGAAAGCGACTGTGCAAGTTGAGAGAGCAATTGAAATGTTTACAGAATCTTGGGCTTTACAAACTAAAGCATACAAAAGCAAAAGGTTTTGATTACATTTTAAGCATCAGTTTGACTTCAACTGATGTATTGGTTCTGGGCGTTACATCTTAGGAAGGATATGATGAAGGTGCAGAAAAGATTTATAGGAATGCTTTCAGTAATAAGAGACTTCAGCTTTGTGAGTAGATTGGAAAAACTTGGGTGGTTCTCCTTAGATAAGGGATGGTGAAGAGGAGGTTTGAGAAAACATACATGTAAAAACTGAGAAGATGGACAGAGTAGATAGACAGAAATTCTTTCTATTGGCAAAAATATTCAGAATTATGGATACGGATTGAAGGTGCTTAACGATAGAAGTAGTGACAGCATGAGGAAGAATCATTTTTGTGAACCAAATAGTTATAATTCAGAATGCACTCCCAAAGAGTGTAGTGAAGGCAGTTCATTGTTACTTTCAAATGGGAATTGGATAAGCATCTGAAGAGAAAACATTAGCATTGCAATGTGGAAGCGGTCTGGAGTGGGACCAGCTGAGTTGCTGTTGCATCGAGCTGGCATGGACACAAATAGCCAAATGACACTGTCACTATACCATGATTCCATGGCAAAATCACAAAAGTTAGTGGATAAAGAACAGAAAATAAGTTAAAACTGTTAATGGAGTATTTGGCTATGATGCCAATGTTCTCGTAATATGAATGTATGAAAATGATATCCTACCATATTGGGTTTTGATCACACTGTCATCTGGGGTATTACATTCCGTTTTAGGTGCAGATATTCAGGAAAGTTATACTGACCTTGGAAGTAGTAAGATACAGATATGCCAGATGACAGCAAAGTGTGACAACAGTTTGCATAAACTTGGTTTGTATTCAGTGGAACTATGAAAGTAAGAAATTGATCAAATTGAATTAGTTCATTGTATAGAATTTGATTGGGTTTATAGAAAGAAATCATTGAGGAGGAATCCAGAGTGACAGGACACCATATTAAAATTAGAATTGTGCTATTTTGAAGCAAATCAGCGAGTTCTATTTTATGCAAACCTTTATAGAACATATTATTAAGCAATAGATTCTGGATGCTGGTCAATTTAAACTTGGAAGACCAAAATTGATTAATGCTTTACTCAACAAAAATGTAAGAATATGAGATTGTGTTATACATCAGCCATGATTCATTAAGTAGCTGACTGTTGTTCAGATCTCCCTTTATTTCTAATTGCCTTTAAAAATGAATCTAGGGATCAACAAACCCAGTAAAATATGACGGAACATTTCAGGCTTTAAAATTACATTTTGTCTGAATTTTACAGTGATCACATGTTGGCTGGGACATTTAGTAGTTGTTAGGATTGACAAGTGAGTTAGAGTAATGATTTTGAATATCTCAGTCTTGGAACATGAACCGTGATTTCAGACAAAGGTTCTCAGTTATTTGTAGATATTTTCTAATTAACCTGTTCAGACAGCAGGAGTAGGTGGAACCTGAACCCAGGCTTCCTGCCTTTATCGCTATCACTGCACCACAACAGCCCTCCTCAGTTATTTGTACAGTTAATAATAACATACTAAATGAAAGGGACTAATGAATCGAGCATTCCTGGTGTGAGGAATAGTGAGAACTACCACAAGGCGGCGTCGTTGAGAATTAAAACGAGGAGTGTGATTGGAAGTAGCACGGAGCCTTTGAAAGGGTGACATTTTCTTGTGGCTGAATGATCAGATTAATGTTATTTTAAAACAATATTTAAACTTGTTTAAAAGTTTTCATCCATGAAACAAATATAAATGCAATGCTGTGCAATGAGTTGCATGCACTAGTCGCAACTGAACTTTCTAACCATTTATAGATTTAAAAATACGCTTCGAGTTCCTGAGTTTACACTGCACGAAAACGCTCGATTTTTGAAACAATGAGAACTTTTTGGCTGGCTAAAAGCAGATTCATTTGTAATTGTTTATTTCACAAAACTAAGAGCAGCTAAACTTAGATAATGAGTGCCCAACAGCAAGCTGCGAGACATGTCTGAATAATAAAGTATGGGGATAACGAAGTAATTTAAGGGTAGGTACAGCCTATCTGTTCCATCCTTAACCCTGTCCGACTTATTGTTCCTTGCTTGTGTCTTTTTTATTTCTTTATCGTGACGTCTTACTGGCAATGATCGTTTACATTCAGGCAGAATTTTTAACAAGGCAAGGCAGAGCGTTCATTTGCACTACCCTTCCCGGGCTTCGAAAGTGCAGAGAGTGAGTGACACAAAACCGGAGGGACTGTCACTGACACACAGATCAGAAAGGGAGCTCGGAAGCCAGTGAGCAGGACCAGGAGTGAACCTCTGGAATAAATAGACCGCCTTAAAAACCCGTCCAAATCGGACAAGGCAGATGAACTGATATGGCAGCGTCAAATAATGTTTTGTTTGGCTGTGGTTTCGTCTATCAATAATTCACATCGGGATTTATAGATCAAGAAGTGTTTTTTTTTGTTACACATTCCGGGAAGAGAGATTTACAAGGGACGGAGGACTTTCAGGTGCAATGCCATGATTTCTGGAGGGGGTTCTGCTGATTCGTACTGGGATAGCCAGATGTAGAGCAGGTTAAGAGGAGTAGCTTTCGTTCGTCCAGCTGAAATCTAGGAAGAGGGAAAGGAGGAGGACACGAGGGTTCGGCTGGAGGGGGAGAGGGAGGCTTGTTTCTGGTTGCTTGGTGTTGCTGTAAGGGCTGGCGTTGCCCGCAGTCGACGATGATGCTGTCCATGGTGCTGACGGCGCTGGCCGGCCTGGCGCTGACCACAGTGCCGGTGCTGACACAGAATGACACGGAGCCCATCGTTCTGGAAGGGAAGTGCCTGGTGGTGTGCGACTCCAATCCGACAGGAGACTCAAAGGGCTCGTCCTCCTCCTCCCCGCTTGGGATCTCGGTCCGCGCCGCTAACTCCAAGGTGGCTTTCTCCACTGTGAGGAGCACCAACCATGAGCCTTCAGAGATGAGCAACAAAACTCGGATCATTTACTTTGATCAGGTAATCTCGGAGAATTGGAAATAAGAACAGCTAGCGGGAAATCTCACTTCCTTACATCAAGGACTGGCTGAAAGATGGCCAGATGTGATTTAGTGTTAACCCTAACCTGGAGATGCAATGACATTATAAAACAGAAGGGTTAAATGTTCAGTCAGTATGTCAATCCACAAATCGATTTGTTTACGTGTCTATTTGAAAATAGACCCCATATTATGAATAAAGAGGATTGAAAGTGGGTGACACTGGAGAGTGGTGCAACAAGTGTTAATGGGCAAAGGGGGAGTCTCAGTTGTGTAGAACTGTCTTGTATTACTAATTCTAAATGTACTGGGATCTAGCAATGAACGTTTTGACGAAACGGTATCGGATTAAATAAGGAATAATTATAAACGAGAAGAATAGGAACTGATGTGTTCAGAATGTACAATTACAAAATTATTGCCAATGAATAGGAATGGATGCATAGCCGTTGGCCCTCAATAAAACTAAAAGAGGCTAAATATAAAGCATTTCATTCAAACCGTATATTACCTGCACTTTAACATTCATAGGATCCATTAAGTGAGAGGTATTACAGTCATGAACTCAGTTTGATAATGTCGCGCTGTCTCAATTTTAAAACTGCCCGTGAGGGAGGTATATTTTAGGAGATAAATAAAGTTACTGGAGAGAAGCGGCTTATGATTCTGGTTTCAGATAATAGGATCTTACTTCGGAAGAGTTAGCTAGATGTTCATTTTCTAAAGTTGCATAGGGGATCACAGACAAACATTGCGTTAATAGCTTCCTTTTCCCTAGATGAATTTCTCAGGATTCCTGTTCTCGGCTTCTTACAGAGAATACATTGCAATTACAAGACGGGTTCATAAGCATCCTCAATCAGATCAGCCCCAATATTTCCTCCCCACCCCCCGAAAAGATCATAAAAAAAAAACTCAACTTTTAATATTTTATTTTTAGGTAGTCGTCTTCTTCAGTGTGTTATTAAAATGGCCAGTGATTATAAATTGTGACTTTCTTAATGTCACTAGGCATGTCGGAACATCGATTGACGAGAAATATATTGATCTGTTCAGCCCAACTTAATGTTGAATTAATACAATTGCCATTTGTATCAACTGGCAATATCACCACAGGGTAATGATAGGAAAGAGGGCACATTTTATTTTCCATTTGGTCAGTTTGAAATCGCACGAGCTACGTATGTTAATGTATGTATTTATCCTATGATTTGCCAGGGGCTATGAACGCAATGATTTCTCCTCCAGGCTGACAACATGGGCTGATCCAATGTTTTCTCTCTCTCTTTCTTTCAGATCTTAGTAAATGTGGGTAATTGTTTTACCCTGGAGTCGGTCTTTGTTGCCCCAAGAAAAGGCATTTACAGTTTCAATTTTCATGTTATCAAAGTGTACCAGAGTCAAACTATTCAGGTCTGTATGTGACTGTTTATAGTAATTGAAATTCCCATTGCAGCAATGTGGTCTGTAAACCCTATCCAGCGCTATCCAAATGCAAACAAGATGATGTGTATGATTCTTCCGGTAAAATCACAAGGGCTTTTAGACATGGGAACTCGTGACTTTATACTTTTTTTTGGCACAAATCACTGAAAGATATGTCGTCATTGCATTGTTTCTCTAGGATGATTGTGATATCATTAGTGATATAATTTTAAAAATTATTGTGAATTTAAAGTTTTTTTTTCCAACCTCAAATGAAAAAAAACTATCAGTAACCGTAACTGACACTTTGCGTTCGCTTTGAGAATTAACTCTTTCACTGGATAAAGAAACTGTGTAGAGATAAAGTACAACAGAATTCACTGCGATATGATTATAATTATAGTGTGAGAGAGGAGACGCAGACCTTTCTTACTATAGAAAATTTATAAGAAGCTTTTCAGTAAGCTTCGGTTCTTCTCATATAATGGCTTCTACCCTGCAGCAGCAACTAACTCTAGCATTCAGTTCATCAGCTAATACTGATCTTCGGGTTGGACTTTAAATATCTACGTAGTTTGAAATGCACCACTGTTTGGAACTTATACTTGGTGTTTGCAATGAGACTTATTAAAACCTTCCATTTGAAGTTTTTTTTTATTTGCGATTAAATTCCTTGTTAAGATTTGATGTATATTGTGGTGAGGAATATCAATGCTGCAGGGCAGGCCACTTACTGTCAACATCAAATACTCAGGTATAATTAGTTAATTTCAGATCCACATTTCCATTGCATGAATCCCAAAAATATTGATTAACTATGTTTTCCTTTACTACAGCAGATATTAAATTTCCATCTTACAGAGTCTAGCAATTTAAAAACATTCATAACAGAATATGAACATTTCAGATCTGTAAACTCTAGATGGTTGAAGTCATGTCTTCCAGTAATAGGGTTAAAAAAATAAGAGGGATGAAATACATTGAAGTAAATGGTGTGAATAATTGGGATGGGAATTATAGAACTTGCAGAGTTTACAATGTTGTGGAAGGGTAGGCCATTGGAGGATTTGAACAACATTGTTCTGTCCTTAACTGCTTTTTCTTGTCTTACCAACATTCCTGTTCAGTGCATGCATTTGGAATTAGTTTCAACAGCCTCTGTTCAATTCCAAACACCCACGCACAAATGACTACTGTACTCTACTAACAGATCAATTTTTGGTCTCCCAAATGCATTTCCTTCTGCAATGGTTTTTGACTTGCGAATAAGGTCCATGTTATCCATGACCATATTGTGATTATTATATTGATAATCATTCTGTAACCTACATATTTTACGTCCTATGCAGTTTGGCTTTTAATTGGATTAAAAAAAAACTAGAGAGGTATAGATGCACGACCCATTCAATCCTGTTAGGTTCCCATTAGGAGATGGGAAGTGGGAGTTGTGCAACAACATTGACAACTTTTAATTGCATTCAAATGTTTGCAGAAAATTTTAGCAATTCCAAATATTCGTTGATCATTTAACTTAGTTAGTTGACCAAACTTTTGATCGTAAGTCTCATATTTCCTTCCTTGGCTTGGCATCAAAAACATTTTTATTGTTAAAGCTTTTCCAAGCACCCAGTGTAAAAGTGTCATGCAAATTCATGTTATTGTTGTCAAATATAATAGCCATGTTCCAAACCACAAGCTACTCATGGTCAATACCATAGGAAATATAATAATTGTTTAAAATTTAGAAGGAAAATTTAATATTTTAACTTTGAGAAATTGATGCAATTGAATGTAGGCATTCAGTGGTTCATGGAAGTAGCCAATAGTGCCAGTCACAACAAGATTGATAGGAGGAACAGTGAAGAAAATTTATCTAGACTAGTTTGAAGTTTTACTTCAGCACTGATGTCACAGGAATCATTATCAAACACAATGTAGGAGACTACATGCTGCATTAACTTCATTACATCATCATCAGCAGCACCACTATGTTTTTATTATGTACAGAGATTGTCCTTTTGTTATCTGTAAGTTGTTTTGACTTGTTGTCATCTGCATTTACTTTCTTAAAGTAGTATTTTGTGATGATCTCAGCTCTTTCATATGGTAAGAACAATATTGATTTGATTCTGAACTACAGCATAAAACATGTTTTGTGAGGGACAATGAAATCTTTTACTTCTCACTTTAAAAGCTGGGAAATGGTAAACTTCATTCCAATTGCTTCATATTTCCGTTGCTTTTCCAATGTTACATTGCTAAATTTTCATATTTTTATTGATTCTGTTCTCAGTTTGGGATATTCTTCAATTTCTTCTCAGTTGACCATCCTGTGTTTTTTTTTCTCTCTTCAGTTACTCATGATTTCATTTCCTTGTGATTACCTACATTCTTAGCAAATCTTCACCTCCCTTGTCATTTTCAGCACTTCCTGACATAATTTCTGTTTCTTGTGCATGATCCAGGACATCATCTGGTAATAACGTTCCATTCTCTCTTTCGTCAGTGGACCGTAGCTCTTCCTTCATTCTTGCTGAATTTTTCTCATTGCTCCTCCTATTAATCTTGATGTGACCTACCCCACTGGCTACCTCACAGCGCCAGCGACCAGGATTCTATTCCACCCTTGGGTGATTGCCTGTGTGGAGTTTGCACATTGTCCTTGCATCTGCTTGCGTTTCCTCCAGGTGCTCTGGTTTCCTCCCACAGTGCAAAGATGTGCAATTTAGGTGGATTGACCATGCTAAATTGCCCAAAGTGTCCATGGATGTGCAGCCTAGGTGAATTAGCCATTGCAAATGCAGTGTTACAGAGGTAGGGTAAAGTTGGGTCAGGCTGGAATGCTCTTCGGAGGGTTGGTGTAGACTCAATGGGCTGAATGGCCTGCTTCCACACTATGATTCTATTATTGGCTGCATCACTGTTTCCATGAACTATAAAACATCCATTTTTGTTTCTCAAGACTATAAAACTAAGTTTTGCTTCTAATTTTTAAGCAATTCTCACATTTCCTGGGCTATTTTACCTCGAGTAGCCTATGGTCTGGGACATGGTTATTATGGTTGACAACAATAACATGAATTTACATGACAGTTTTAACATAGAATACTTGCAAAAACTTTATTAATAAAAATATTTCTGATGTCAAGCTGAGGAAGATATAAGGCTTATGATCAAGAACTTGGTCAATGAACTAAGCTTTAAGGTTCAACTTAAAGATAAGTGAAAAGTAACAGAGGGAATTCCACAGTTTAGGGCCAAGAAAGCTTAAATATTGCTACCAATGGTAAAGCAATTATAATTGGAAATGCACAACAGGCCAGATTTTACAAGTGCAGAGACCTGCAAGGCTTAGAAGTCTAAAAGAGGTTGCAAAGTTAGGAAAGGGTAAGCTCATGTGGGCTCTGAAAAGTAGGATGAGAAAATATGGGTGTGATGATTAAATGGGATGATTTAAGATATATCATCAAAGTTTACTGCATAAAGTTTTATGTAAGAGAGACGTGAATTATCAGTGATGGTCACCATCAGTCTGATGGTGGTTAGAAATCTGGTAACGGTAAAGGGTTTTGGATGCTCTGGTGGTGGAGTTGGCATTGGGGGAAGGGGAGTTTACAGATCATGACATACAGGTACAGGGAATGTTGTGGTGAGATTTCATATTTACACTGCTGTCATGAGAATGCAGTCTGAATGCTGCAATAATTTAAATTCCAGGTTGATGGACCACAAAAAATAATTTCGTTGCAGAGAAATCATTGTCTCAGATAGTATACTTCCTTGTGTGGAATTAGATACAATTTTATGAAGGAAAAAAAAATGAAACATTTGGTTGGGCAGGAAATGCTTGCAGCGTACTCCAAGTAGATTCATCATTTCTGCTCCAGGCTCCAATCATCTAAACCCCAAATCATTTGCCTTCCACCACCTGACACATTATCTTATGAGAGATAGTAGGAACTGCAGATGCTGGAGAATCCGAGACAACAAGGTGCAGGGCTGGATGAACACAGCAGGCCAAGCAGCATCATAGGAGCAGAGAGGCTGACGTTTCGGGCCTAGACCCTTCATCAGAAAAGGGGGAGGGGAAGGGGGTTTTGA
>NC_063350.1:43461197-43542141 GCF_021869965.1 Rhincodon typus | reverse complement strand
GAACGGGTCTAGGCCCGAAACGTCAGCCTTCCTGCTCCTCTGATGCTGCTTGGCCTGCTGTGTTCATCTAGATCTACACCTTGTTATCTCAGATTCTCCAGCATCTGCAGTTCCTACTATCTCTAAAGCTATTGAATGTGTTAGTTTAAGGAATATACATGAAGGGCAGGATGAGCTGTGTTACCAGTTTGTTTTAGGGTTTCATGAAGAGACATTAAATAAAGAAGTAGCATAGAGTGATTACAGATGTTTGATAGAAATAATTCACTACAGCCATATAGCCATATTAATTGGACAAAGAACTTTAAACTTAAAACAGCATGACTGTTTACTGAGGTTTGAGTATCTGTAAGGTTGTGGTTGAGGAAAGAAGGGTTCAGACTTTATTTTTGATATATGAAATGAGACAATTTCAAATAATTCTTATATAATGTAAAAAAAATCTTTCACTTTTGCTAAAAATACAATGGTAGCCACTTATGGAAATGTTTGTGAATGACTACCATGGTAAACAAATTGTGAAAAATTATTGTCCATCAAGACAGGTTTCACTCAATGACCTTATTTGCCCAGTATTGGCAATAGCTGAGATAAAAACAATTCAAAATCTTAAGTTTGTTTTGCAACATAAAGTGTAACACTTGAATGGTGTCAGCTGCACATTACATGCATGCAGTCTCCAAAATTTCACTTGCATTACCGTACTGGTGGAGACAACCTGACTGAAATAGTTCAGGTGTCATCATGAGCTACAAGAATAGGTCTGTATTAATATTCTCTGGGCCAGCAAAGATACCTCAACATACTGCCTAAATAGGGTACTGGAACATTGTAGCAACAACTATGGAATACAATGGGGAAAGAAGAAATGGGAAGGGTCCATTGCAGAAGACAGGATGCAAGTCTTCAGATTCTCAGAAGATTCATTTAATTGATGATCAATTCTATCCAGGGTCAATTGTTCAGATTTCAAAATTTCAGTGACTTGGCAGATCTCACACTGGTGCTTATTTCAAAAGACCGCTAATCTTGTGATCTTGATACATCAGTAGTCTTTAAGGTATCCAAGTGATCGAATTCTTCTGTCTGTCTTTAACAACATTATTGTTTAGTTTTTAACACTTTAAGTCATCACAGGAGAACTTATAAAGCTATTACTGAAATAAAGTTGATATTGTGAATTTCTTTGTTAAATTACATTCTATTTACTTGTGAAAGAGTCATAAAAAGTCATTCAGCATAGAAACAGGCCCTTCAGCCTACCATGTCTATGCTGACCAGCAGACACCAAGCCAAAATAATCCCATTTACCTACATCTGATCCATAGCCTATTATATCCTGGCATTTTAAGTGTTCACCTGGATGCTTCTTAAATATCGGGAGAAAACATGCCTCCACCACACTCTCAGGCAGCACTCTTTATATTTCTACGACCACCTGAGTGAAAAAAGTCTTTTTTCATTTCTCATCTAAGCCACTTACTCCTTATCATATACTTATGCTGCCTGGTCTTAACACATCTGCCATGGGGAGAAAGATCTACATGATATGCATCTCATAATTTTGTATATCTGAATCATGTCCCCCCTCAGCTTCCTTTGCTCTAAGGAAAGCAAACCTAGCCAATCCAGTCTCTCCTCATAACTGAGAGTTTTCATCCCAGGCAACATCCTGGTGAATCTCCACTGCAACTTCTCCAGTGCAATCATATCCTTCCGATATTGTGGTGACCAGAACTGCATATGGTATTTCATCTGTGGCCTAACTAATGTTTTATAAAGTTGTAACAAGACTTCCTTGCTCCTATATTCTACGCCCCAGTTAATGAAGACAAGCATCCCGTTTGTCTTCTTCACCACCATGACTATCTGTGCTGACACCTTCAGGAAACTATGGCCTTGTACATCAACTTGCTCCTGTCACTTCTATTGGTGAAGTACTTATAGTTAAAGAATTATTTATGATTTTCAACAAAAATTGGAAATTCAGTCCCCAAAGTACCATTACAAATCTCAGAATCATCTTATAAAATTGCATTAAACTTCCTGAGGCGCTTCTTAGCCCTAATGTTATTCTGTTATGGCATAAATATGATTATTGTTACATGTCGTCAATTTTACTAACACACTGTGAGCAATATCATGGGATATCTATTAGTGATTATAAAAGACTAAGCATATTCTGTTGAGATTCCCTCATGAGGCAAACCATTAAAGTTTGGTGCTAACAGAGATCACAGCTTGGAAAATAATGGGCATTCAGTTTTTATCTTCCCATTCATTTAAATCAACAGATGGAGATCCAAGGTCCAGCCTGTAATTTCCCAACTATTGCTGGTTACTAGTACTGTTCCTCACTGGGAGTGTCTGCTTGGTAAATCTGCTCTTTTATGTACTTTTAGTTTAATTGAATATTACTTTAGTTTGACAGTTAGCTTCCCAATTATCATGGAAAAGCCTTATCACCAACAATGTGGCATATTTTTGCATGATTTGAAAGTGATACTGCCTGAAAAATAAAAACAAAGTACTGTTGATGCTGGGGATTTGAAATATAATAAATGCTAGAGAAATTCTAAAGGTCTGGTAGCATCTGTGGAATGACTAACAAAAGTTAATGTTTCGAGCCCAGTTTCAAAGAAGCGTCATTTGGGACTCAAAACATTAATTCTGATTCTCTCTTCACAAGTGCTGCCAGACCTGCTATGTTCCTCCAACACTTTCTAATGCAAAGAAACAAACCTGGCAAATTTTGAGTTTACTGCTGCCTTTGAAGTGTATGAAGCTTGTGTACGCAGCTTCTGTCTTACAAGTCATAAAATCCTGATAAAACCATTTCAGCAAACCATAATTACAATTGCAGAAGATTAAATGGTTCTGTCCAATTATACTAAATATCCCAGTGGGAAAAGTTCCTGAGTAAGATTTCTAGACAATTCTGTAATCATTTTTCACTGTAATTATTCTTTCCAGTTCAGGACAATTGTCTTTGAAGTAATCTGTTTCTGAATTGTTCTTTAAGCAGTCAAACTTGGTACACTGTAAATACAGTGATCATATTACAAATTGAAGCACTTCTGCCATGGTATTATAGACGATCTATGCATAGCTCTAAATGCTGTTCTGTTCTGCATGTTAGCACAGGAAAGAAGGAATATCATTTACATTGTTTTGATATATGCTATCCAATGTCTTTATTTTACGTAGCATTTCCTGGAATGTAAATGAGGACAGGCTAATACTGTGGCAAGGGAAAAGATAAATTACTTAAGTACACACTATACCTTCTTTTTAAAAAATATTTTAGGCAAGGACAACTATTGTTTCTCTGTACATATTATTGTAGTTTAGCTGTACTTCTAATTTAAGCTCAGTTTGAATTTTCCAATTTGTGGACTGACCCTTTTTAATTCCTTCAATACCCTTCCTACATATATGTGTGTATTACCTTTCTCTTTGGTTAATTCAATCCTTTATTGATGACAGTTTTTGGTCTAATGCCACAGCTTCTCCTGCACTTTGTTACAAAGCCACTAGAGATTCCCACACATCACTTTACTCATTGCATTTCCTTTCTCCTGCATGTCGATCGTCGGTACATTGTAACTCCTCAATAAGCAGGTGGAGTTGAATCTCTGTCAATCTCTCATTGCATAAGGATAATTTTGTTAGATCTCTAGTGCACCATATAACAAGCAATATCACAAACTTTAGTTTTCTTCCATTATTTGATTTGAGAAGGATTGACCTCTGTGGTATTTGTTGCCTCATATGCTTTTGGAAGAGACTAGAAGTTTTCCCTGTGGAGTTTAATGCTTATATCTTCATGACATGTGGAAAAAAATGTCCTCCTTTGAAGATCGCAGGTGCCCCTTCAAAGCATTTTGTTAGGATTAAAGCCAACCCCATTCATTGCTTTAAAATCAATTAGTTTCGGTCTACGATTTAATATCGTTCCAGTCGTAGTTGTACAAATTTATTTGAATATCTAAATAGCAGGTTTCTGGTGCATTGGAAATTCATTCCATTTGAAGTTACTTCTAGGGATCAGGAACAACAGGGAACATATTACCTCTGAAAATAGTTGAGACTGTGTGAGGAAGAAGAGATTTTTTTTAATATCAAAGGTGACATTGACTTCCTCTAAAATGACTGAAATAACCCCACAGAGGCTGGTATCTTGTCAGCAAGTCACTCTTTATTTACACATGGAAAGTCTTTGACTCTGGTACAGCCTTGTCAGAGTCAGCACCCAAAGTGTCAGGATCTCTGATACTCCTCTTTTTATCTGTCAGCCAGGGCTCCCTGATTGGACCCGATTAACAGCCCCAATCAGGAAACTCATATTCTATGATGTCCAGCTGGCTAATTTCATTACAATCACAATCCAAGGACATAGGCCAGTCCTTTTCCTTGGAGAGCCTCCTGGAGTGTTTTGGCACTGGAACAGATTCCTTTGACTCAGCGTCCGATATAGGCAGCGAGAAGTGCATTGGAGCTCGCCTCTTGCGCCAGGACTGCCTCATTAGAAATTCACTTACTTGTTCCACCAGCAAAGGCGTCAATGTGGACACACCCATCATTTCCAACTTGGATTCAGAGGTCTCGTTAACACTTGACAGGGGTGGTGAACCCAAGGGTTCCGGCTGTCTCTCTGACCGTTCCGATGAGCAGGGCATGTTTTCCTCCCGCACTATCTGTGAGTTTGTGGCTTTCATATGGTACAAGTGCTTGTCCAGGACCGTTGCACAGACCTGAACTTTGTGCTCCACTGGTCCTGACCTCGTCTCAACCATGCCCCTTACCCGAACAGGGCCACTTCTTTGGTACTTACACCAAACTTCATCCCCTGTAGCAAACTATTTCTCTCACTTGGCAGAGTCTTGAATTCGGCACTAGCATTCCTGATGCCATTTCACCCCCCGCCCAGGTCCGGGAAGATAAAATTTAACCTGGTGCAGACTCTTCTACCCATTAGCAACTCTGCCGGTGCTATCCGTGTAATTGCATGAGGGGTGGTCCTATAATCAAATAAGAACTGGGGCAATTTGGTATCTAGTGAGGCTGTAGGCTGCTTCTTCAAGTCTGCCTTCAAAGTTTGGGCTGCTGTTTCTGCCAGGCCATTGGATGATGGATGGTCCTTATATGTCAAATCCCATTCTGCTTTAGGAAATACGCAAATTCCCTGCTAGTAAACAGTGGCCTATTATCTGTGCCCAACAATTCCAGGAGTCCATGTATTGAAAAAAAGATGTGTGCAGTTTTTCTATTGTCTTTCCCATGTTTGACAAATTAACTCCATGCACATCCAAAAATTTTGAGTGAATAAGAACATTGGGACCTTAAAAGGATCTGCATAGTCGACGTGTAACAAAGTCCAAGGTTTTCTTGGCCATTCCCATGAATGTAAAGGAGTTGCCGGTGATAACTTTTGCCCTTGTTGGCAGTCTGGGCACTGCTCCACCAATGTGGCTATGTCTGCATCCAAGCCTGGCCACCAGACATAACTTCTTGCCAATATCTTCATTTTGAAAACACCTGGATGACCCTGGTGGAGCTCAGCAAGTATCTGGCAGTGACCTTTGCTTGGGACAATCACTCTTACTGCCCATAATGATATTCTATACTGTGAGCTAGTCTCTTCAGGTCCAAAAAGGTTTCAGTTCTGGTTGTGGCGGCCCTCTGGTTTCCCCCATTAACACCAGTTGCTTCAATTTTGCCAGGACCGGATCAAAGTGTGTCCATAAATTTAAAAACCGTAATGTTCTCTTCCAGTGGCGGTACCATCGCCAGAGGGAAGCCCCTCAATGCATCCGCATTTGCTACTTGGCCTCCTGGAGAATGTTCCAACTTGAGGTTGTAGACCTGCTCACCAAGCCGGTGTGTTTGATTGCAGACGTTTTGTCACCCTACTAGGTAATATCGTCAGTGCGCCTCCGGTGAATCACTTCGGGTTCTGTTTTTCAGTGGTTTGTGAATACCATCAACAAACACATTGATCTGGACCTGATATATCAACCGCTGAAAATCAGAACTGGAAATAATACCAACCACCCCAGCAAACCAAGGCATATAAATAACAAGCGGGACAGAACACCGATGCTTCTCTGGAGGCGCACTGACAATGTTACCCAGCAGGGTGACAAAATGTCTGCAACCAAACCCACCGGCTAGGCAAGGAAATCTACAACTTCATCCACAACCCGAGCTACAAATCTTCTCAAAAACTTTAAAGGTGTTCTAACTTGTAATCATAGGCACTTAGTATTACAGCCCACCATTGAACCTTGTCCTCCTCGAGCAGACCTAACATGGGTTTGTGGTCCTTTGTTATTCATCACAAATTTTCATCAATAAAGGTATTAGTGGAACTGCCTAACTCCAAATATGATCACCAATCCTTCTTTCTCTATCTGGACGTATTTATGCTTAGCATTAACCATTGTCTTGGATGCATGTGCCATGGACGTTACTTTCCATTGGGCCAAATATGAGCTAATTCCACCTCGATGCCCCAGATGCCAGACTCTTTTATTGGTACAAATCGATATGGGTATTAATTATAACATGAACATAGCATGTACCTGACAATCCTGAACTCCACTCTCCTGCCTTTTCCCTAACTCTCAATTCCCTTACTGACATGTCTTTCTCAGACCGGACAATACATAATGACACAGCTGTATAGCACTCTTTGATAAAGAATTCCACAAATTCACTGCCCTATGAAACAGTAAATTGCTCTTCATTTCTTTTTTAAAATAGATAACCACTTACTCTGAGATTATGCCTTCTAGTCCTAAATTCTCCCATATGTGGCAACAAGCTCTCAGCATCTATCCTGTCAAGCCATTTACCAATCTTATATGTTGCAATAGGTCACCTATCATTCTTCTCAACTATAGTGAGTGCAGATCCAACTTACTCAACCTCTTCTCATAAGAAAATACCTCCATGCTTGGGATCAACTTCGTGAATCTCCTCTGGACTGCATTCAATGCCAGCATAATGTCCCTTATCTAAAGGAACCAAACCTGTAGACAGTATTCTAGTTTTAGCAAGACTTTTTATATTCCATTCCCGTTTGCTTTCCCATTTACTAAACCAGTATGCTAGCTTTTTCTGATTTATGCATGAAGTCTTGCAAATCCATCTCTGCTGTAGGTTTCTGCAATCTTTCCACAAGTAAATATTATTCAGCTCCTCTATTCTTCCTGGCAAAATGCATAACCTTGCATCTTCCCACATTATACTCAACCTGCCAAGTTTTTGCTCACTCACCTAACCTGTTTATACCCCTCTGTAGACACTGTGTGATTTTCACCATTGCCTTCCCATCTATTTTTGAGCCATTTGCAGACGTGGCTATTGTGCGGCTATTGTGCATTCATATCCCTCATCCTGGTCATTAATATACATTAGAAATAATTATAGCGCCTGAAACACTCCACTAATTACAGGTTGCCTTCCTGCAATGCCTTCATATCCCAACTTTCTGCCTTCTATAAGTTAGCCAGTCCATTAGGTATGTGAGCATACTACTCACAAAACCATGGATCTCACCTAATTAAGTAGCCTTATGTGTGGTACATCAAGGAAAGCCTTTTCAAATTCCAAATACATTATCTACTGCTTCTCCTTTATCTACTTACCTTGTTACCTCCTCATAGAATTCTAATATATTTGTCAAGCATAATTTCCCCTTTCTTTAGCCTGACTGTTTTGCAAAAAAGGCCAGGACATTATGAGGCCCAAGGAACTGAAAGTGGGATGTGAAAGGAGGCTGTAAAATTCAAAGAAATGATAGAGGTGCTCTGCTCATTGTCTTTCTCCTGAGGATAGCATTGTCAGCAGTGGGTGGCCAGTTGAGACTTTTCAAGGGCCAGTTCTGTGCTTCATTCCTCATTTGCTTGACAACCTTTTTAGTTTGTTGTTTGAGGTGAGGATGATCATACTCCTCATTTACCGTATTCAGTACGGTACCTGTGGATATGTGGCTAATTGTTAAGATGAATCAATGCCCAAAAAGTTCTGTTGCAAATAAAATGAGATACTTTGATTTCAAAGGGGGCTACACCATTACTTGAGTGCATTAGGTATAGCATTCCTGGGTGATCTTCTAGGTCTCGATGTCAATATCAAAATTCCTAAGTGAAGCTTTCAAAGCTTTTTTTTATATGCTCTTAGGATATGGGCATCTTTAGCTGCACCAACATTTATTGCCCATCATAATTGCTATTAGTAAGGTGGTGGTGAGCTGCCTTCTTGAGCTGCCATTGGCTGTGTGCTGTAGGTAGACCTACAACACCCTTAGGGAGGGAGTTCCAGCATTTTGTCCCAGCGATACTGAAGGAACAGCAATATAATTCCAAGTCAAAATGGTGAATGACTTGGACAGGAACTTGCGGGCATTAATATTCCTAAGTACCTACTGCCCTTGTCCTTTGAGATGGGATTGGTCATGTGTTTGGTACGTGCTGTCTAAAGGATCTTTGGTGAAATTTTGCAGTGCATCTTGTAAATAGTACACACTGCTCCTACTGAGTGTCAGTGGTGGAGGAAGTGGACGTGACACCAATCACATAGGTTGCTTTGTCCTAGGTGGTGTTAAGTGTCTTGAGTGTTGTTGGGGCTGCACCCATCCAGGCAAGTGGGGAGTATTCCATCACATTCCTGACTTGTGCGTTGCAGATGATGGGCAAACTTTGGGGAATCAGGAGGTCAGTTACTCACTGCCTCTAACCTGCTGTTGTAGCTATTCTAGTTATACGGTGAGCCCAGTTGAGTTTCTGGTCAATGGTAACCCTCAGAATATTGATAGTGGTGGATTCAGTGATAGTAACACCATTGAATATCGTGGAGTGGCGGTAAGATGGTCGTCTCTTATTGGAGATGTCCACAGCCTGGCATTTGTGTGGTGCGAATGTTAATTGCCACTTGTCAACTCAAGCCTGGACATTGTCCAGATCTTGTTGCATTTGAAATGAATTGCTTCGGTATCTGAGGAGTTGTGAATAGTGCTGAATGTTGTGAAGTTATCAGCAAACATCTCTGCTTCTGACCTTATATTGGGGGTTCGTCATTGATGAAGTAGGTGAAGATGGTTGGGCCAAGGACACTACCCTGAGGAACTCCTACAGAGGTATTCTGGCACTGAGGTCATTAGCCTCCAACAACCAAGGCCAACTTCCTATGTGCCAGGTATGACTTCAACCAGTAGAGAGTTTGTCCTCTGATACCCATTGATTCCAGTTTTGCTAGGGCTCCTTGATGCCACACTCAGTTGAATGCTGACTTGATGACAAAGCTGCCACTCTCACTTTCCCACTGGCATTCAGCTCTCTTATCTATGTTTAAACCAAGGCTGTGATGAGGTCAGGAGTTCAGTGGCCCTGGTGGAGACTAAACTGTGAAGGTTATTGAGCAGGTTATTGCTGAGCATGTGCTAATGATAGCATGGCTGATGACTCTTCACGTGGAATGAATCAAATTGGCTGAAGACTGCCATCTGTGATGCTGGACACCACTGGAGGAGGCTGCAGTGGATCATCCACTTGGCACTTCTAGCTGAAGATTGCTGCAAATAATTCTGCCTTATTTTTTACACTGATATGTTGGGTCCTTCCATCATTGAGTATAGGGATGCCTGTGAAGTGCTTCCTGTGACTGGCATGGTAACACCCCCAATCTTAAGCTTAGAGTTTGCCTGGAGTTGTCCTAGTTTGAGCAGCTACCCATCCACAATATATCTGATTTTGGTATCATGATCCATGGAAGGCATTGGGGAACATGGCAGAGAAAAATATGCTGAAAAGTGTTGATGGTAGCACATAGCCCTGTTTAAGTCCATGAGTGACGGAAGACTTGCCAGCATCCAGGTCATGTATGCACACATGATCATCAAAATATCGAACCGTTATAATGAATTTCTCAAAGTATTTGAGTTTGTCTGTTGCTTTCTAAAGGCCTTTATGGCTGACTACGTCAAAGATCATGATAAGATCAGCAAACATGGTATAAATATCTAATGTTCTATTCTTGCTGTTTCTCGTGGAAGTAATTGCAAAAGCCATACCAATATTTCTTCAACCATTTCTGAAGCCAGACTGAATGTGGCAGCACATCCTGCTTGAGATGTTGCACTTAGTGATTCAGAAAGATTCTAGTGAACATTTTGAGGCAATGGAGGGGAGTGAGATTCCTCTATATTTGTTCCAAGGTTGTGAGTTTATTTTTATGCGTTCATGTGGACAATGAGGCACTTTTGTATTCCTGCAATTCCTTGATAACAAGTAGATTGAAAGTGTTCAGTGAGCTGAAACAAAGGCAAAAATTGCTGGAGAAACCCAGCAGGTCTTGAAGAGAAACAGAGTTAACATTTTGGGTCTGGTGACTCTTCATCAGAACTGATAACAACTTGGAGAATGTGCCACTTATGCTGATGACAAGGTTGGGGGCCATTGGAGGAGAGGTGAGTGGAGAGGCGGAGATGAGCCCAGCGAGAGACAGATATGAAAGGGGTAGGCAGATATTGATTGAAGGCCAGAACAGAAGAGAAGCTGAATAACAGATAGTGAGAGCTGAGAGTAGGAGAAAGTGGGTAGACTGTGCTGAAAGCAACACATATCATTTGATAATAGGACTAAGAGTGGGTGAGAAAGTGTTGCATATTGTGAAAGCAACACATGTCATGAAACATTGACTTACCTGCTCCTCAGATGCTGTCTGACCTGCTGTGCTTTTCCAAGCTCACACTATAGAGTCTGGCTCCCAGCAAGTGCTGTCTTTAATGTCTCCATATGTCATGACAGGACCAGAGTGTGGGGGATGGATAAAAAATATGGAAGGATGGTATTAGACTCTAAAGTTATTCAACTCAACAATGAATGGGCTGCAGGGTCCCCAAACAGAAAATGCAATGTTGTTTTTTAACCTTGCACTGAGGCTTACTGGAACACTGCAGCAAGCCTGAGGTAGAGATGTTGGTGTGGGAACACGTGTTATGTTGAAAGGGTAGGCACCTGGAAGCTCAGGGTCATTTTTACAGACAAAACGTAGGAGTTCTGCAAAGTCCTCACCCAGTCTGCATTTTGTCTCCCCAGTGTAGAGGAGGCCATATAACTATAAACAATGAATGTAGTAGACTAGATTATATGAAGTGCAAGTTCCCTTGCCACTGGACCTGACTCCCCAACCCTCTTCTTGGCCCAGATCCAATCCTCCCTTGTATTGCTCTACATTTGACCCACTTCATAGCCCAGGAGCCAACACTCCTCCTACTCCAGACCTGACCCTTCCTTGTACCGCTCCACAACCGAACACAAGGGGAGGCGATGGCCTCGTGGTATTATCATTGGACTGTTAATCCAGAGGCCCAGATAATGTTCTGGGGACATGGGCTCGAATCCCGCCATGGCAGATGGTGGAATTTGAATTCAATAAATATCTGGAATTAACGATCTAATGATGCCCGTGAATCCATTGTCGATTGTCAGAAACACCCATTTGGTTCACTAATGTCCTTTAGGGAAGAAAACTGCCATCCTTACTTGGTCTGGCCTACATGTGACTCCAGACTCACAGCAATGTAGTTTACTCTGAACTGCCCCCTGGGCAATTAGGGATGGGCAATAAATGCCGCCTAGCCAGTGACGCCCTCATCCCACTCTGGATCCAGAGGCTGATCACTGCTCCACACCCACATCCCATTCCCCTGCTGTAAACTCGGTGACACTGCCCCCCTTCACTCTCCAGGACCCGATTCCCCCTCACCCCTCTCCACAAACAAATTTACCTTGTCCTGCTCCAGACCTGATCCCTCTTTCCCCTGCTCCCAACACACCCCAGGGTCTGAACACTCTCTCTTCCATCCACTCTTCATCTGAGCCTCTGCCCCCATCCAGCATCAGACACAACCCTTCCAACTCCTAATCTGATACCCATGCTACCCACCCACTGCAGACACAATTTCTCCCACCCACTGTGACCAGTTGTTATTATATCTCTTTTGAAAAGTGTACGTTGCAATAACCCTAACAAGTGGATTATTCAGTCTGATCTTTAAACTGGCAGAAGGTAGGGTAGGAGTGAAATAATATTGTAATCTATTTAGGGATACACATTAGAGGACTTATTTGCAAACTCAATTTGTAGAAGGGGAACTTGCTCATTTTGGCTGCATTCCCAATTTTCCAGTGACTTTCAAAAAGTTGGAAGAATTGGAAAATATGTTTATTCTCAGGAGGTAGTATTTGAGGGCGTGAAGCTGTTTAATTTAGAAATGGAGAACATTTAAGATCTCCCTGTTACTGGATCCAGCATTGCTTTCCAGTTCCTGTTGTGCACCAGCAATCTTATGAATTTCTATGCTAACTGAAATGTTCTTGCCAGGGCGATTTGAGATTGTATGCATCAAACTACCAGCTTTGTATAATGTAAGCAAACACCTGAAGCAGTATTCTTGCCTTCTGTTTCTACAAATGTAAATTCCCTTTTCTCAGCTGGGAAACCATGCTCTAAGAAAGTATACATCAGAGAAAGGACAATAACATAATAGTATCAATAGTCTATGAGCATGGTTTGCTGTAATAGCACATGAACACTGAATTTCCCTTGCAATGTGATGCAAAATCATTTTTTAAAAAAATTGTGATATATTAATTTTTGAGTTTGAAGTGCCTTTCAAGCCTTTGTAATCCAAGTTCACTTCATTTTAGTTGTTGCAACTTTGATTCAATTTGATTCTTACATTCAAGAAATATGGGGCAGGGATGAACACAGAATGGGTACAATGCAGAGCCTACACTTTCTTTTATCCAAGCTTGGTGGATCTCAGGCAGCAGGAAGAATAAACAGGATTAACAAGATTTGGGGCCATATCTCCACCACTACCAAGTTTTCATGGTGATGTCGATGGCTGAAAGGGCCCACAAAAAAACTAAACACCATAGATTAAACTACTATAATCCTACCAAAACCTCACCAATAGCAATGCTTTGGAAGACTGTGCTTGCTTACATAAGCTGCCAGTTTCATTTATATTAGATAATACCTTTAATGTAATGAAACATCACAAGGTCTTTCGCCAAAACATAGCAAATGAAGTCTGACAGAGAACAATGGAAGAAGAGTTTAGATCAGATGATCAAAAGAGATAGGTTTTAAAGTGTTTTAAGAAGTAAAGTGCGATCGAGTGGTGAGGAGGTATAGGGAGTGACTTCCTTGAGGTCTACGCAATTGAAGGCATGGCCCCCAATGGTGGAGTAGTTATGATTTGGGTTGTACTTGGGTTTAGAATTGGAGGAGTGTAGATATCTCAGAGGATTGCAGGCCTGAAGGTAATTATAGATAAATGAGAAGGTTGTGAATTGTCATGAACTGCCATTACCCTTCACAAAGGCTATCAACTTTCTCAGTAAGACCCAATGAATAACAACTGTTTATATTCAACTAACAATGCACACCACAGTTCTTCTATTTCTAAGGCTGTCAACTATACCACCATTGCTTTCAATTTAGCTCCAGGTACTTGTGTAGTTGCTCAGAGATCAACACTATCCTCTGCTGCAGTGGCTAACAATCTCAGTTTAATTCCCCGTTAAAACCTTTTCTAATGAAGTTGATTCTGCCTCCAGAGTCATAACAGAATAGATCATTGGTTTTCTGAGGATATGTTCATGTGCCTAGAGAAATCTGGGGGAAGTTCTCAAATAATATTCATCCTGGTATTGTCAAATGTAATTTGCTGCATGCTGCAGCATTTTGCAAATCCAAGAGAATGGGTGAATGCCCTGTAGTGACAGAGTAAATTGTGGAAGTTCAACTTGATGAACAGGTAGCCAAGATTCTCCTTCATGCAGAGATCGATAAGCCATTTATAGCACAACTCACAAAACATGTCTTTCTGAAAACTACTCCTTACAACCACTGCGGATAAAAAATCCTGGCATCATGGAAATCTCATGTTGTTCTCTGCAGACATCTTGATCCCACATACAAGAATGCTGCCTTCTGGTATTAAGCATTCATCAATTACATTTTCCAAACCATTCATAGAGTTGTAGAATCATAGAAACAGGCCCTTTGGTCCAACTCGTCCATGGTGACCTGATTTCCTAAAGCGATTCCCCCAATATGTTCTAAAGCAATTTCACACAGATTGGTGCAATAAATGCTTTGGATCTGAAACTGCCGAAGTGGAAGAAAGTTGTACCCCAAACAAGAGGCTGGAGATTATCCATATATTGGAGTTCAGACCAAAGTGGAAACTAACTGAGTGAGCTGTTGCACCTTTGTAAGGAGGTCTGCCATTTACTAGTGGTGAATTTTGGGCTGCTTGTCTCACAGATGGCAACAGATGTACCAGGAGGGTCAATAGCATTGCAATGGAAGAGATGCTGAGTGTAAATACCCTAGCCTTGACAGTACACCCACAGGCAAAGTTTGAAAATTTCTCTTTATACTGTTCTGGTACATGGGACGTTGTATACGTGAAGTCTTTTTAGCTCCTTATAGCTGTGTTCCAAACTGTCAAAGTTTCTCCCACAGAAAAGAGGATTGCTTTTCAATAAATCACAATGTGAGAACAATGTGAGGAAAAGGGGTACAGATTAGCTGCAGCAGAGCTTAAACTGGAATTAAATTATATTAGAAACAGTTCAGGGAAGATTTTACAAAATATTGCCATTTAATATTTCTGTGACTGCTGTTAACGATATTTTAACCGTGCATCTGTGACATATCAGAGTGAATTTGGCCTCTCACCATTGAACGTGATCAATGATGAACCACTTAACTGCAGAAGAAAATTCTGGTATTAAGACTGAAAAGTCAAAAGGCAGCCTTATAACGTATTGTCACAATGCAAATGATCAATATTCATAGCTGGAATAATAAGTTACAACCAAAATGAATCATCAGTTCATTTCAGAAGGTAGCAGCTGCCATTTGATGGAATGAGTAAATCACGTGAATTCTGTTGCACAGCCTCCTTGTCACACTGTACATAACTGTAATGTGTGGAGAACTGCTCCTTCATAACCCTTTGGCTCATCTTTGTCTTTTTGACTATTCTGTGAGAATACTGGAAAAATTTTACATTTTTAAAGCTCTCTCTACTCTTTCTACCTCCTACAGACCAACGATGTATTCAGAATTAATCTGTGAAAGCAGCAGCAAGTTTTGCACCCACACATCAACTGTGCAAGTGTCAAAATTTTATTTTATCTGTAGTGGTTGTTTACATTTTAGTCAGTTCAGAAGCATTTGATTAGCATCAACATGAAATCGTTGACATAGTATTAAATTTATACATTACTGCATACGAGTGAAACTATTATTAAGTGACTTTACCTAATTTTCAATGGCTGATTTGTGCTCACACTGTATCACTGGATTTTCTTTTTAATTATTTGCAGAGAGAATTCTCAGTGTGTGTTTTAGGGTAATAGTCAGAGTACAAACTGAGCAGAAGTGTACAGGGAGACGAGAAACAGGTTGTTCCAGATAAATGCAAAATCCGCAATCCCAACGAGATATTTAAGGACAGGGAATGAGGGGACAGGCAGTGGTACAAGGAGAATTTAAGAGCCAGATGGTCCATACTGGTATGGCTGCTAATGAAGTCAATGTCAGTTAGATGTAAGTGTTTTCAGGAGCAAAGAGAATTCTGTCTTGCTTACATTTGTCTGGAAGATGTTTCAACTCATCCAGGTCTGGGGCTGGATTTTCAACTTTGAGACAGAAATCAGTAATCAAGAGTTTTATTTTCAATTGTGCAGTCCTGCTTCTATTCTGGCAGTTGTTATCTTCAACAGTTTCATCCTGACAAGGTAGGCAAAGGCTGCAGCGGGTTCTGCTGCAATCTGAAGTGGCCCTGAGGTGGGCAAATGCCAAGGTGGACAGATTATAAGCCCTGCCCCAATCTGCTGAGACATCAGTCCTGTTCTCAACATGGTTGTTACGTCTGGGATCATTACTGGGACATGGGTGTTGAGCAGACAGAAGCACTGCAAAGGGCTTTGACCAAACCATTCAAATAACATTATGGTTGGACTTGATGACATATTTTATGATTAATTATTACATAATTCTCAAAAAGGTGAAGCCCTTGCATTGGATAGAAACAACCATAAACTTTGTTAAACATCGTCACTAGCACCGCGCTTAATTGCTATTTTAATCAAGAAAGAGAAATTGACTAAACTTTTATGATGTCAAATTTCATTTGTTAGATGCCACCATACGTAATGTAATTAAAAAAAATAAAACTCTTAAATTTGCCAGTTTTTTCTGAGTAACCATTGAAAATGTGAATTCTGAATGTAGAAAATAAACTGTTACACAGTTAAAATAGCAGCCATAATACATTTATTCAGTTAAGTATAACACCTGAATGGCAATAAATAAGTTGCTGCTGTTCCAATTCAAAGTAAGATTAAAAATTAAACATCAGTTAATCACAATAAATATTTTGATTTCAAACTGCACTGATGGATGAAGGTATCAATAATTTGATAATCTTTCAGCGTTTCTTCCAATCTTTTCTTGACATATCTACTTCAATTATTTTTCATCCTGCGCTGCTTGCTACATGGCTGTCTCATTTTTTGATCTTTTCCCTCATATTTGTTTTTAACTTAGTTGTGTTTCCTGTTTTTTCATTCTCAATCAACATATGTTAATGATTTTGGTTTAGCAATCTAGATGCAGGGCAATTAAATAGACTCCCAATCATTTAGTAGGCAAGTAACTCACTTCCTGACTCTCCAGAGCCTGACCACCATCTATAAAGCACAAATCAGGAGTGTGATGGAACATTCCCCAGTTGCCTGGTTGAGTGCAACTTCAATAACTCTCAAGAAGCTTGACACCATCCAGGACACAGCAGCACACTGGATTGTCATGCCATCCACAACCTTAGACATTCACACCCTCCATCAATGATGCACAGCGGGAACATCACGGACTACAAGTCCCCCTCTGAGTCACACAGCATCCTTACTTGGGACTACAGTACCATTCCTTCAGTGCGACTGGATCAAAATCCTGGAACTCCCTTCCTAAAAACAATATAAACAACACACACTACAGCAGTTCCAGAAAGTGGCTCTCCACCACTATGTCAAAAGCAATTAAGAATGTGCAAAAAGTGCTGGCCTAGGCATTGAGGCTCAAATCCTGGAAAATAATTTTTAAAATTGATATTTGAGCATTTCTATAATTTGGGCAAGGCAAAACAGCCTGCAAATAAAAAAGCATTTCCATATTAAAATCTGGTTAAATGCAAAATAAGTATATTTTGCTTAAAGCGTTAAAAATATATTTCTGCAGATGTCATAGAATACACTCTGGTGGGGGCTGCAGTTCAAACATGTATAATTTAGCATACATTGACATATCTTAACTACTTGAGTTTACTAAAAACTTGACATAAGCAATCCACTGACTTTTTAAATCTTTTATTGAAAGAATTAGATTTACCATACAGATGGAGACCATTTGATCAATTTTTTTTTCAGTTCTGTGCCTTAAATTTAATAATGGCAGCATAATTAATATCAGTAATTATAGCCAGTTAATATTGGAGATATTTAGTACAGGTACATAAGTATTATCCAATGTAACTTTGGTATGACACCTCTGCAGATTATGGGTGTTTTTTTTATTTTTGTAAATTGCTATGAATTTCAGAGTATTATTTAAATTATTTGTAAATGCAATGATGAAAAAAATCATTACTGTTAAGATCAAAATTATAAGCAGTACATATCCACCAACATTGTCTATGCGACTATTGTCATATTTTAATTACCATCTCCAGCAAAGTAGTTTAACATCAGTGCTCTGGAAAAGTATGCTATAATACGGTAATATGTACTGGAGAATGACATTAAATGCTGGCCTTGCCAGGGACATCCATGTGGCATTAGTGAATGAGGTAATCCAGAAAAGAGCACTCATTCATTCGTTCTCACAAAATAGACCTGTAGAAAAATAATGACTAACTGGAGAGTATACTGACTTATTAAATCTCTGCAGTTAATGTTGTAATATATTTGAGGTCTGGAGGTAGTGCTGTAATACATTAGTGCTCTTGACATACTGCTGGAATGCATTCATGTGATAATGTGACTTATTGGTGCGGATAGTGTTGTAATGTTTAATGTGCTGGAGGTATGTGTTCTCTGGGAATGATGCTATTATATCTTATTGCTCTGTAGAAGATGCTGAATAATGTTGCCATATATCAGTGCTCTGTAAATGGTACTGTAATCCTGTGGAGAAGAACTGTAACATTTCACCACTCTGAAATTATGCAGTTATTTTAATTAACCTGTTTGGCCATGTTGTGAGACATCTCCGGGGCAGGTTGAGGTTGAGCCCAGGTTGCCTGCCTCAGAGGTAAGCATGCCACCACTGCGCTATTACAGCCCTTGTTAATTGTGTAGATAATTTCTAATCAGCCTGTTGTTACAAACCTCAGGAGCAGTTGGGACTTGAACCTCGGTCTCTGCCTTAAAGGTAGGGATGTTACCACTGTGCCACAAGACCCCCTGTTAATTGAGTATCTGTTGGCTGTAAATTGTGTTCAGGGAGCGACCATTAATTGGAAACACAGCTGTGCTGATAGATGCAGAATGAAAGCAGGGATTAATTTGAAGGTCCACAAAATATAATGCATGATGGCACCAAGTGCAAGCTTGCAACTCAATCGATTGTAGGCTCCAGTACTGTATTCCTCATACCTAGCTACTGACTTTTGACAATTAGTGCTGTGATATAGCAGTGGTCCTGAGATTATACTGTAATATCTTAGGGAATTATGGTTCTCTGTTATATTAACATTTTGAAGTTAATGTTTCGATATTATTGATGGTCTGGGGATAGTGGTCAATATTATTAGTGCTCTTGGGATAATGGCTAGTGTTACAAATACTCTGAGGATAGTAGTCAATATCATTAGTGTTCTCGGGGTAATGTTTTGTATTGTTACTTCTCTGGAGATAATGTCTTATATTGTTAGTGCTCTGTGGATAATATTCAATATTATCAGTGCCCTGAGGATTATGGCTGGTATTATTAGTTCTCTGGGGATAGTGGTCAGGGTTATTAGAATTCTGGAGATAATAGTTGATGTTATTATTGCTCTGGGGATAGTTTTAGATATTATTAGTGCTCTAAGGTTTGTATTTGATATTGTCAGTGCTTGGGGCAAAGTGGCCAGTATTATTAGTGCTCAGGGTATCGCATTCGATATTATTAATGCTCTGAAGATAGTGGTCAATGTTTTTAGAGCTCTGGGCATAGTGTTCAATATTACTAATACTCTGTGAATAAAATTACAACCATTGGATATCTATTTTTCTAACTATTGGAAGGCTGAGTTATCAACCTGCCCATAGAGACATGAATGGTTATAGCTATCTTTGAAAGAGCAACTGTTCTACAACCAGATACTGCATCATATTGCAGTAGGGAGATGATTTTGGTGGTGACCGCATTAACTTATTTAAAGTAAGTCACTAAAATCTTTGGGCCAACATAATGAGTGATGGAAATTTTTGTGAACATATTAGTGTTCAGTCATTATTATTCCACAGTATGTTTTCACGAACTACAGTTATGAGAGTGATTTTTACACTAGCACATGTATGTAATCACTTACACTTGTAATCATAATAACTGCTTTCCAATCAATCAAGTGCTTTACACATGCAGACACTATTACTAAGGGGGCAAACTTTGCAGGCAATTTGCACAAAGCAAGTTTCCCCTACGAGCAGATGAATGATGCAAATGAATTTCTGAATGGAGACAGAAAGCCAGAGTTAACATTTCAAGTTACGTCAGAGCTGGGATAAGTTAGAGATGTAACTAATTTAAATCAAGTATAAAGTAAAGGATGTTTTCTCTTGTGTGAGAATCTAGAAATAAGGTGAACTGTTTCAGCATAAGGGCTCACCCATTTAAGAGAGATAAGAAGAATTGTATTTTGTGAGTCTTTGGAAATTACTTCCTCAAAAGTCAGTGGAAGCAGATTACTTGAATGTTTTTAAGGCAGTGGTAGATAGATTCTGTATAAGCAAGGGAATGAAAGGTTACTGGGGAGATATGGGAATTATATCAGCCATGATCTTATTGAATGGCATAGCAGGGTCAAGAGACTATTTACCCTACTCCTGCTTCTAATTTGGATGTTTGGGGAACAAAAGGAAAGAATTCTCTTAGGGAGGAAGGCAGGAGAAATCTAGTGACAAGATGAATGATGGTTCAAATAGAGATGGTAATGGGACAAAAGGAGAAAAAAAGATAAATATAGAGGATCAGAGAATTACAAAAAGAGGGTCATTATCAATGTTTGCTGAACAAATAAATGACGATAGTATTACAATTCAAAATTGTTGAAAATAATACTGAGTTTGCAGGGCTAAAAATGTCTAACTGAAAGACCCTATGTTGACTTTCGTTGGAGCAATGTCTGAAAATGTAAATATCTGGATTGTGGGATTGGTTGAGCAAGGATCTCTAGGAAAGACACCAAGAGAATTGTGCAATCTTCAAAAGGGAAATAGGTAATTTTCTACCTGAGTACCAAACTGGATTAGCCCAAAGTATCCGTAAAGCTGCAGAGAATAGTGCCAAGTTTTTTTATCATATTAAAAGATCCCAAGTCAATAAAATCTGTAAGCTTCAAATTTTTTCATAACGTACAGAGCTTTAGTCTATCCTGAAGTAAATCCCACAGGATTAACAATTTCCTTGTTATTAGCTTAAAACAGAATATATTTCCATAAAACGATATTTACCAAAAAATGGTGAAGCAAAAGAGCTATTTCAAAATGGTTTTGGTATTGCAACTATATATTAATTGAGCTATATGTGCAATCCAAGTTAACATTAGCTGCTTTACTACAATGGACCTCAAACCAATCAGTCGTCGATCATTATAGCTCATAGCTATGAAGGAAACCAAGCTTTCCTTGTCAGTCAAAGAAGCTATAAGCTGCTTGATTTCTGAAAACTTACTTCATGCTAAAGCAGCCAACAGCAATTTGTAGATCAAACAAAAGGTACTGAATCATCTCCTTCAACAGAGCAGGCGATCATTTTCGTGGAGATTAACTTTTGTTACTGCCGATTAGAAGCCCACATGCTGCTGAGCAGCTTTACCATTCCAAATCAGAATAAATCGTTAGCATTTATGAAGCTTTAGATAAATGAATATTAAAATATCTGCATATCATTTGCTCTTAGGTAGCAGTGTTAATACTGATATGTATCATAACAAATCAGATTTGCAGCCTGATTTAATCTCTTAAGAACCACAGCCATCTAATTGATCATAAAGCATTAATGTAAGACTTTAATAAAATACAGTTTTCAAACCTTGTAGAGGTTGCAGTTACTATTTATGTAGTTGTAACAGAAACATTTCCATGAATTTTCATATTTAATGCATGCGTGCTATTTCAATCATCATTTGTTATGGTAGAATTCTAGGATCAAGACCTAGAATATTTTTAAAAATATATTCCATTGGGTTATGACAGAAGCATCCAAAAGAAAGGTTGATGTAATAATGCTGTGCTATTTACAAGTGTTAATAAAAAACCATGAAATTTGCAAGACTTTCAAAATCTACATAAAACCTCGAAGTTAGAAAACAAAACAGAAATTGCTGGAAAAGCTCAGCAGATCTGGCAACATCTGTGAAGGAAAAAAACAGAGTTAAAGTTTCGGGTCCAGTGACCTTTCCTCAGAACAAAAAGATCATTAGAAGTTAGAAGTTGAGTTTTGATTACAAATTCATTGCACAAGACTTTCCACCTTTCCCTCTCCATCTCCTCCTACAGCAGATTTTCATTACAATTGCCACTTGATAGCTTTGTTTCTCTTTGTCTCGGATGTCTTCATGTTCCCTTGCTGCTAAATTAGTTTTCTCTGTCTTGCGGCAAGTCACTGTGACAGACAAAATATTATTCAAGATGTGCTATTGATGTCAACACTCAACTGTTACACTCAGCCCATCTCATTGAATGAAAAGGGATTGAAACCAATAGGACGTGTTGATACCAGACTAGTAATCGATGGTTACCAGTCACTAAACTATGTATTTGTGCTAGCAGTAGTTTTCATTCTAAATGTAATCCATAATATTATTCTGGTCTGTACCAAGCATGCTGTATAATAGAATTGAATATAGTGCACAGCTGATTCAAAACCATAGTGGCAAACCTACTGTCTGAATTGAGTGATTCTAGGTTTGTTGCCATTGCAAATCTACTTCCTCTCAACTCAAGAGGGGATTGAGAGAGTTAAACCATTACGATCGCTCACTGAAAAGAACCATTGTGTTCCCAAATCATTCAGTGAACAAACCATTTGATTGCAGTTTTCAGGAACCCTTATATTGCAATGGAATATATGAGGACACAAGGAAAATCAATTATTATTTTCCAATCTAAGCACAGGCAATGAGTCACAGAAACAAAATAGTTTGTGTTCAACACGGCATTAATTATTCATCAGACCATAATCTCAGGTACTCAAAACTAACAAAATCAGCAATGTAAGAAGAAACTTCCACATATATTGCTCCTTAACATATCCACTGGATGATCCTACTAATGAATTGCATTTTAAAACATTGTAGCCAAATGCAGTGGCTAGGTTGCACACAGTAAGATCCCAAGATAAGCTGTAGTGTAATCGATTTGTACAGGTGTTGCATAGAGGGATATATTGGTTTGAGCTGCTGCGATAAGAGGTAGAATGTTGAAAGTGTGCTGAAGGGGGAGTGAATGTGGACCAGCCTGGAATTGCCACCTGCCAAACAGCAGATCAGTTTGCTGGCCTGGTCCTCCCTTTTTAAGGAAAATGGATCAAGGACAAGACCACGAACAACCAACAAGCAATAAGCAGCTAACTGAGGCCATTTTAGGATATAACAATGCCCGCAGACCACCTTGTGGACTGTTTCTCCCTCCATAAAGTCTGCCTGATACCTACGGCCTTTTCTGATCAAAGGTTTTAAGAGTGCTGAAAGGCTACCTCCATTGTTATGTGTTTTCCACTCTTTAAGTGCTGTATAGCCTCCAAATTGCCATCCAGTGACAGAGTCCTGCCTGCTGCTCTGATGAGAACACAATTGCTCAGGTCATTACTTAGTCCATCCAACAAAATAATATTGTGCATAATGCATGCATTGTGTAGGCTTGGGAACTGAGAAATATAGAATTTTAGGGACCAGACCTCCTGAAAAAAATCTTGCCAGTATATTTGGTTGAATACCACATGTACTACAAGTGTAGTACCACAAAATCCTGAAGCAGTTTTTGGAGAACTTTTTTGTTGCACATTCAAAGCATTGAACATCCAAACCAACAAAAGGCCAGTAATAATTTGGAAACATATTGGTCATAATGCAGCTCCATTTTGTAGTTTACAAGATGAGTTAGACCAGTATGTGGAATTCACAAATTTTACGTTTTGTCCCCTCTGGGATTAATGTTGTAAAATAGGAATTACAATGTTGCATTGGGGTTAATTTTAACCCCATTGAGTTGCTTACAATGCACATGAAGGTTTAAGTCTGGCAACATTGGTGAAATGTTGGAAGTTGGCACCAATGTATTGAATTCTGTATTTCACTTGAGTGCATTAGGATTTCTGTTTACTTACCTGTTTATGTAAAACAGATTTCACAATATGTGCGCTGAAATCTTACTCTAAAAACGTTATCTCCACACTTTGAAGAATTCTTAAGATTCACTCTGAAGGCCTGGTATGTACATTGGAAGTCATATCTGTCAGATTAGTGTGGATGCTATTTACACTGACTTATATTGGACCTCAGATCAGGACAAGGTGTTCAGAAAGATTAGCAGAAGCAGTAGCTGACTCAGCTGTAATTCCACAGAGTGAGAGAAGCAGCAGAGAAGATGCAGTTTACGTAAAATAATGATTTCCAGCACAAATCCAATGTTTCTTCAATAATAGGCTAATTACCCTACAGTTTTCTACTTTTTGTCTCCATTCTTTCTTGAACAAAGATGTTTTATTTGTCTTGATGACAATAAGGACTGTAGACGATGGAAGCCAGAGTCTATAGATATGAGGCTAGAGAGGCACTGCAGGTCATTCAGCATTGGGTTTCAGCCTGAAATGTTGACTGAGCTGCTCCTCAGATGATTTCTGACCTGCTGTACTTTTCCAGCCTCACACCTATAGACTCTGTTTTATCTGTCATTTTTCAATCTGCTAGACACTATCTGAATCTAGCTAATTTTAGAAGATTGCCACCAATGTACACACTATCTGTGTAGAGAATTTTTTTAACACCTTAGGATGGAGACCGTTAGGTCCACAGAACATATTAGTCTTTAATTCCATTTGTTTTCTTTGCCCTTTTTTCTTCAGTAATAGTGATGGTTTTAAGTTCCTCCATTTTTTTCTTGAGTTTTGTATCATCTTTGGGATACTTTTTATATTTTCTTCCCTAAGAACTGATACAAAATATGTGTCATTTATTTCCATTATTAATTTCCTACTCCCATCCACTAAGCAAGCAGTGTTAATTTTGGCCACTCTCTTTTCATATACTGGTAGACGTTCTTACTGTCTGTTTTTATAATTCTTGCCAGTCTACTATCATGTTGTAAATTATCCCTTTTCAAAGTCATCTTTTACTGGTTTCCAAAATGTTCTCAGTCTTTTTGTGTACAAATAATCTTCAACTCTTACACGTTCCTTCTTTCAATTTTATATGACCCTAACTACTTTAGTCGGTCATGGACACAAGACATTAATTATATAATGTGTAGTAAAGCTAATTCTAAAAACACAAGGAATTTTACAGCTCCACAATTGGCTTGATTGAGTTGGGTTCATAGTAAATTATCTTCTTAATGCAAAAGTTGATTAGATATTGATATATTGGCACCAACATTAATTTGAATGAGACACCCATTTTGATTTATAACAGTGAGTTTGAGTTGACAAATATTCATATCTTATCGGAGTATGACATAAATGAATGTGCCTCTTTCATTAATGATTTTCTCTGCCAGTACATTGCATCATTCCTGTAGTCCCTGCTCTTGTCCACGGAAGTTGTAAAAACGTTGGCCTGAACACTATGGGTTATGGCAAGAGAACTGGCAAAATCACATGAGAAGTCCAGTGAGGTCATTCCTGATGGTGGAAGCTACTCATTACACTTTTTAAATTACGTTTTGGAGGAGAAGGTGAGATTCTCATTGGGCAGAAGCCAGTTGCCCATTGAGAAGGGTTATTGCTTGTTAATGACTTCATTAACTGCAAATCTTGCCTTATTAATGTGCAACTTTCTATCCTCACTTCCTCCATGAACAAACCAGATATTGATAATTCTTGATATGGAAGTCAAAGCAGCTACCTGGTAATTCCAGCTTGCTGCTTGCTCCATTTTAGATACCAGGCAGCAATGTCAACTATGGGCACTGGCCACATGCTCAACACATTCACAAACATTGGAATCCAACATGTGTCAGTGTCTAAGAAACCTCATGGCACACACAGAATACTTCTGGCCTTCAGTGCTGTACCTTGAGCTGCACCAACAACTATCATTGTAATGCTGCATCAAGGAACCTTTGTGTTCAGGGATACACACCTAGCTCATGGACTGGACAAAGCTGCATCTCCAGGCTGTTTGCTTGTTCTTTTAGTGAACAAAGAACAAAGACCAAAAAAACAATACAACACAGGAATAGGCCCTTCTGCCCTCCAAGCCTGAGCCAACACACTTTGCCCTTGCATACTAAAACTGTCTTCACTTACAGATCCATATCCCTCTGTTCCCTTCCTATTCATGTATATATCCAAGTGCTTCTTGAATGCTGCTATTGTGACTGCTTCCACCATCTCCTCTGGCAACATGTTCCAGGCACTTACCACCCTTGGTGTGAAAAAATTGCTCCGCACATTTCTTTTAAACTTGCCCCTCGCATCTTGAACCTGCGTCCCCTAGTAATTGACCCCTCTATCATGGGAAAAAGCCTCATACTTTCCACTCTATCCATGCCATTCACAATCTTATAAACTTTTATCTGGTCACCCTTCAACCTCCAGCATTCCAGTGTAAACAAATCTAGCCTAGCCAACCTTTTTTCATATCTAAAATCCCCCATAGCAAGCAACATCCTGGTAAACCTTTTCTGTACCCTCTCCAAAGTATCCACATCCTTCTGGCAGTGTGGTGGCCAAAACTGTACACAAATTTCCAAGTGTGGCCTAATTAAAGTTCTATAAAGCTGCAGTATAACTTGTCTAACCTTCTACTCAATGCCCCTTTCAATGAAGGCAAGCATGCCATAGACCTTTTTTACTATCCTAGCTACCTGTGCTGCCACCTTCAGTGATCTGTGAACCTGAACGCCCAGATCCCTCTGTATATCAATACCCCTAACTGTCTGCCATTTGCTATGTAATTTCCACCTGTATTTGACCTTCCGAAATGCATCACCTCATGTTTGTCCAGATTAAACTCCATCTGCCATTTTTCTGCCCATGCCTCCAACTGATCTATATCCCACTATATCCTTTGACAATTCTACTCTCTATCCGCAACTCCAACAATCTTTGTATTGTCCGCAAACTTACTAATTAGACCAGCTACACTTTCCTCCAAATCATTCCTGTAGATCATAAACAGCAGCGGTCCCAGCAGTGATCCCTTGAACTTGCCTGAATGTCCACAACATACTTGCCATGTGTTGCCTTTGTATGTCTTGCCTTTTTGCTCCTGGCCCCTCAGCCAATTATATTAGGCTTACAGCATTGCTTTATTACTGTATTATTTAGCACAGACCAAAGCCAGGAAGCTTGTCATGGTTGTCAGCAGGTCTCAGTCAAGTCAAGGGAGATAGCTCTTAGTCGAGCGGTCCTAGTACAGTAAGTAAAGGGGAGTCTCTGATACCACAGTCCGGGAGCTTGAATACGTTCAGTCAGCTACTCAAGGTGGTCAGAATCAGGATCAACTCCTCATTAAGTGTGAGGAATTGAGTGGCAGGCGGTACACAATGTGTCTTCAGTCTTTCTGCCCTATTGTGGGCTGTTTTCCTCCTGGAAGAGAGAAAGAGACAGATATTAAGGGAGATGAAAGTAGATGACACAGCTGTTACTTTTGTGCATATAGGGAGGTGTTGTGAGCGGGTGAGTAAGCAGCACAGAGGGTATGCAGGATTGATGTTGTTGGACATTGGGGTGGGTGAGAATGAGTGAGGAAAGCTGTTGCAGACAGAGAGCTGGGATCATGCTCCATGGTGGGTGGTGGGTACAGTGGCAGAGATAGAGTAATGATGACCTGAGAGAAAAGATGGTGGCACTTATGATGGCAGAATGGAGATGATCATTGACCTTCTTCCTACATTGCTTTGCAATCCTCTAGATGAATGAGACTGCACTGCCCCAAGTGAGAACTTTGACCCAGGTTAGCATGGTTTGGTGTTGTGGTGCCCTCTGCTGGTCTTGGGGAAGGAGGACATGCTGCTCCTATACTAGCCTATCCATTAAGATGTCCAGGTCACTGCCCTCAGAACAGGATGTTAATTTTCCCTTCTCTGTAATATCCAGGGCAAATGTCAGGAAGCATGCAGGGCAGCTCCAGAATAACATTACTTGTCCAGATGTGATGTGGAGGTGCTAGTGTTGGACTGGGTTGGACAAAGTCAGAAGTTACACAAGACCAGGTTATAGTCCAACAGGTTTATTTGAAATCAGAAGATTTCGGGGTGTTGCTCCTTCATCAGGTGAAGGAGCTGCACTCCTGAAGCTTGTGATTTCAAATAAACCCGTTATTATAACATGGTGTTGTGTGACATCTGACCTTGTCTAGATGCACAATGGCCTTGTGAAGCTGGTGCCAACTCCCGTACACTCCACTATATTGGCAAGAGCAACCACAGACTGGATGGCCACTGTGTGGAACGTCACTGCTCAGTCTGAAAGAATGACCCTGACATTTTTAGCCACTTGCCATTTCAAGAAACTATCCTGCTGCCATGCCAACAATTCCATCCTGGGCCTGCTGCAATGTTCTGTTGAAGCTCAATGTGAAAATAAAATCTCATTTCTGCTTAAGCACTTTATAGCCTTCAGGACTCGACATTGAATTCAGTAACTTCAGAACATGATTTCTGTCCTTCATTTTGGTTACCCAACCTGTGCCCACCCCACCCCTACCCACCCCAAACCCCACATTTTATTTGTCTCTTGTTGGCTTTAATCTTAGCAAAGCTGACCCAACCCCCCCAATTCAAACCTGTTTATCTCTATTTCTTGGTTTGCACTCTCCTTGGCTTTTGCTGTCAGCACCCTCACCCTGTTCCACTTGCTCCTCCTCTCCCTTTGTCAACAGTATAAATACCATCATTTCTCAGCCTCCTCAGTTCCAAAGGAGAGTCTTTGGACTTTCTTTCTCAGTCCACAGATGCTGCCAGGTCTGCTGAATTCCTATAGAATTCTCTTTGTTTTACTATCCTGGTATATTAGGCATAAAATTTATAGTTTTACCAGTTATTTCTCTCTGGGTTCCTCCAGCATTCTCTGATTTAATTTCATATTTTCTGCATCTTCAGTATTTTGCTTTTATATTTCTGCAGGACTAATTTAAATGACCGCCAGCTCTGTAAAGTAATAACATTTCATAAACTTTCTAAGTATCCACCTGTTTATTCACCTAAGTAAAACCCTGAACACTCACCAGCTTTTGGAGTTGTGGAAGAAAAAAATAAAAGAAGTAGCAGCTCCTTTCCCATGTGCACTGAATTCCCACATGCACTAATTTCCCCATTTAACATTTGGACCTTACTGCACTCGGGCCTCACCATATTTTGTTCTCCCACAATTCTTCCTGGTGCTTCTATGTTCTGTGGTAATGGCATACTTCCAGATCCCTTTTCTGACTACTGAATTGCCCTTGACTGACACCCTTTGAGTTTTGGAGCCAATATGTGCCAGATCAAAGAATGCTCACCTATATCAATGCAGTGCCAGACCCAGCGATAGAAATACAAGGCAATGTTGGGTATTGAATGGGGAAGAGGGGATGATTTGTAGCAAGTGAAAACATAAGTAGCCACTTCCCTGTCCTCTTTCAACATCATTCATTTCATGAGCTACTCACAATTAACTGCAGGCAATGAGATGGAGAACACTTTGCTGCAGCTTCATGGGGTGAAGAAAGATCATGACCGGAGAGTATAATTTGTTGTTTATTAAGGCTTTTGTTGTGCATAAGCCATATGTGAAATTGTGAATCCATTCAGACAATCGCTGTGTTTGGCACTCCATGCAGCTGATCTCTCAATCCTTGGAGGAAGACATCATTGAAACATTTTGAAGGAACATGTCACTCACACTTGAGATGGACTCCTCAAATTTTTTTATAATCATGTGCATTGCAATTGGAACATCTGTCAGTACATCTCACATCCTCTGCTGCCCGCAAGAGTTATTGGCAACTCCTGAGGTGCTGCTCCTACATCCAGTTGAACTCAGCTTGGAAAGTTCTGTGCCCTCCAATGCAGACTCTTCTGTGCCCTTCAATGTGGATTCTGCAGTAACCTCCCTGTATCCACCATCTCATTTTGCTTACTTATGAAATGTGAGGTAGTATGTGTATACCCAACTATTTAATCAATAACACCAAATTTTTATGTTATCTGAAGTATTGTTACATGGTTTTCATGTGAAGCCTGTGAAGGTGCACTCTTCAAGGGCGAGGACCCCTCTAAGGAGCCATTATCACTATGGATGATCTCCAACAGCTCTGTCATTATGGATGATCTCTAACATCTCTATAATGCAATATGAATGACTGAACCTATCATTATGTACAAGATTACATTTCACTCTCTGTTAACGCCAAATAAACATGACTGACATTCCCTAGGACATTGCTGTCAAATTACTATGTTATAAGTATGTATGTACATAGTGTATCCATAATGCATGGCGACATTGTAGGACTAACCTTGTACTGTGACGATTTAAGATTGAGTGTTACATTACGTTCTCCTACTAGCTGGTTGCTAGTTTAGTGTAACACACCGAATTGGTTATGATCGATGATGCATTATTCAATTCTAGGTCCTTGCTTGGCGTGTATGAGGAGATTATATTGGAGCTAAGTAAAATAAGGTAAAGCACCTGATTTGAAATTAGAAATAATAACCATTTTCAAGCTAACTTTATTTATCTTGCTTACACATAAAAATCAATGAACATAACATATACTTATATCTGTGGTTTTGTTGCCTTGAACGATTTTCTACATTATTGGAGCTATATAAATGTAAGTGTTGTTGCAAGTTTAAACAAAGGAGGAATGGATGTCAGCTAGGAAAGACACAAACCAAATCAGATATTGATTCAAATGCTCTCTGGTGGTTGAATCTGTTGGATAAGAATCTGTTTTGATAAGCTTTGAACATCAGTATGCCTTTAGCTATTGAAACAATGTAAGAGCATTGCAATATGAGAATATAATGTGAAGTCAATTCAACTGTTATGATAGCAGCTACTAAGTGATGGAGGCTTAGCACTGACTAATTGCTTAGACATTAATGTTAAAAAGTTTGAAATAGCAGAGTGAGAGCTCTTCACAAATGTTAATATAGCCCTTTTAGAATTTTATGAAATTTTGTGGTGCAGAAGAATTCCATCGCTTCCAGGTTCCCATTCAACTCATACAAGATCTTGACTTGGGCAATATATCTTCATCACTGCTATGTCAAAATTGAGGAATTCCTCACATAATAGCAGAGGCTAAGATCCTTCAGCACACCAACTGCAATGCTTTAAGAATGTAAACTAATATGTGGGTAGCCAAAGATGGAAATACCTGTTGGCCTCACCAGTGATAGGCACATCCTGAAATGAGTTAAGGCAAATAAATCCTTGAGCTCGAACAGCTAGAAAGGAAAATTTATACACACTATGGATCAAGTAAAGGAACAAAATAAAGCTAAATGTAAAAAAAAGCGAATGAAATATTTCTTTCAGCAGGGTAATTGATGACAGTACAAATGAACTGACAAATTTGTCTTCTTTCATGATTATAATGACATGGAGTAATTTCATTTCTGTGGAAACATACATTCATCTGGTTATAAAAATACTGCATGGAGGAAGATAATGTACACAGAACTGATGCCCTAATCAATCCTGCCAAAGAATTCAAGGAGCTCAAAGAAGTGGCAAACTGCTGTATGGTTATACTGAACACATCAGGCTCAGCAAAGTAATCAAGTCAGCAGATCAGTAACTTAGTCAGACTGACTTGTAGGCAGGTTTGTAGATACTCCTTCTGAAGCTCAAATTCTTTCTGTTATATGTTGTGAATTACCTATTGTTCAGTATTTATAATTACCAGCTGAAAAGTAAATGAGTGATGAGAATGTTGTTGTTACTAAGATGGGAGAAGTGTACTGCCTTTCTCCAGCCTCACTTCTCCATAGGTAACAATATAAATTTAAATGTTCTACCATGTTCTCAATATGGTCAATCATATGTTTTCTCTGTTAGAGTAAAAATAATTGTCAACTTTTTCTTCAATAAATGTGAAATTATTAATTTATTATAAAACAAAATTGATTCCACAAAGTGTGAAATTAGTTAATTTTAAACAGTTTGTAATATGACAAGATATATATTTATCCTTCTAAACAAATCAAAACACACACACAAATACACAAACCACATAAAGGAAAAAAAAGTGGAGTTCTGTCTGCAGTGATTCATTTTGGAAAGAAAAAAAAACACTTTTCGACAATTGGTCTTAGCTTGAAAGCCAAAAGGATCAGGTGTGGAATGTTCAAATGGCTGATGGTCTAATTTTCTGGCAAGTGTAGACTAATGTCACCAAATCTAGGCTGTTGTCACTGGGATCTTGCCTGTGTAGCTTGCGCAAGAAACAATGCAAGTGATTGCATGCTAAGGAAGTAGGCTATGGACCCAGAGATATACCTTGTTCTGATGCATGACATAGGTGCTCATCCTGTGTGCAAACTGGTCTGATAGCACAATTACAATGAAAAATTTTGGAGTGGTCCAAAGTGTAGTAGTGAAATCCTGAAATATACTATAAGTGAGCTTCAACTGTGCCAAGGTGATATAGTGAGGTTGGCACTACCAACCTCTGTGGACAAAGGGTGTAAGCAGTGCTGCCAATGGAGTATGCCTTGAGGATTTGGAGTACGCTGACCATACATTTCCAGAGGAGACACTGGTGAGCTTCCAGGTACTTGCTCAGACTTTTATGTCAGGGCTTGTTGTTGTTTTAGTTTCTCTCCACTGCCTGTGAAAATAGCAACTTGGCAAGATTAGGTCATAATGAGAGATTAATGCCTGCAAATAGGCCCTTTGTTACTCACTAGCAAGATTCTCAGCTAGCCATTAAAATTGTGGGTGGAAAATTGGACATTTTTCTTAACATTGAGAATCTCCTTTCTCTTTTCTTGCCATATTTCCTAAAAGAAAACATCATTGTCCATGCCATTCAGGGCTTGGTAAAATTCAGTTCCATATCCAAACTAAATAAGCAGCTTTTGAGTGGGAGCATTTCTCACCCAAATTAGTCTTTAATTTATTCATGGAATGTGAGTGTCCCTGGCATGGCCAGCATCTATTATCCCTTGAGAACATAGGAACATGAATAGGCCATTCAGCCCCTTGAGCCTGTTCCACTATTCAATAAGATCACAGTTGATCTGTGGCTTAAATCCATACACCTGTCTTAGGCACATTTCCCTTAATACCTTCACTTAAACAAAAATGTATCTATTTCAGATTTAAAATTAACAAGTGATTCAACATCCACTACATTTGTGGAAACGAATTCCATACATCTACCACTCTTTGTTTGTGGTAGTGCTTCCTAGCATCTCTCCTAAATAGTCTGTCCCTAATTCTCAAACAATGCCCCCCTAGTTCTAGAGTCCCCCACTAATGGAAATTATTTATATTTCCCTACCTTGTCTTTTCCTGTTAATATCTCAAAGACTTTGATCAGATCACCCATTAATTTTTTTAAATTTTAAGTAAACAGGCCTAATTTGTGTAATCTCGCCTCATGATTTAAACCTTGAAGTCCAGATATTATTCTTGTAAACATACATCATACTCTCTCCAAGGCCAATATATCCATCTTACGGTGGGTGCCCAGGCCAGCTCACAGTACTCCAAGTAGGATCCACTAAAACACCAGTTAGAAGGTAGTGTTGAGCAGCCTTCTTGAACTGTTGCAGTCTATATGTTGTCGATAGACCAACAATGCCATCAGGGAGGGAGTTCCAGGATTTTGGTCCAGCAACACTGAAGGAATGCCAATAGATTTCTAGGTCAGGACGGTGTGTGCCTTGGAGGGAAACTTGCAATAGACTGTTATTCCCTGACCAGGAATCAAACCCCAGACCAGATCAATGAGAACTCTGAATCCTAATTACTTAAACACCAGAGAAGTTTATATATCAAGTTCCAAACATTGAAGCTTGGTCATTCAGAATGAGGGATGTAGGTTTCTATAGAAAAACACGCGCCAATGAATTTGTTGGGTTGCCCATCAGTCATTTCATTATGTCATCATCATCATAGAGATTGAACAGTGTTTAATCCAATGTCTCAGGGAATAAGAGGACAAGATTCTAAAAGCATTGAAGGAAAGTCTCTGGGAAGTTGCAAAAATGGCTGGAGGAAAGAATGGACTGATATTTTTGACAATGGGAATTATATTGCAGGTCAGTTTAATGAATCATCATTAAATACTTGGTGATTTCTTTAAAAAAAAATTAATGTCATACAGCCCCAGAAAAAAAGTTTCACATTAATTGAGTCAGGTCATAATAATAATTATGCTTATTTGTATAACTTTTGTATAACTTGTTTTATGTAGTCATATAACTTATGATTTTACTGTCAATCAGTGAAATTTTTACAACACGACAATGTAATGTTGAGAATCATTATCCTAACCCTTTAGTTTGTCCTGGCATTTTGAATAAAATAGCAGCAGATCACCATGGCTGCAGTCCTACATCCTCTCGTAAACTCTAGTAAACTATTTATGGTATGAAGAAACAGGATTTGAAACTAACGGACATGTACTAGTGGATTTACATTATATCTGCAGCCTGTGTATAAAGTAGGTTTTGTTGTGGAATCTTATATCATGTTACTCTGTAGTCATATGAGGATCTGATTCTAGATAAAATCTTAGCATTGGTGCACAAAAACAAAAACTGCCAAAACTATAACTGTAGCATAAATACAGCCTGCCTCTTGCACTTAAATGAATTGCAGTACTTTAAAAAAAAATTCCTAACTGCGGTAATTTTGACTTTGGCCAAGTTAATCAGAAAGAAAATCATAAGAAATGAGCAAGTATATTCCATTTGACACAATTGTCCTGTACCAACAATTGGCTCACATGACCAAAGTATGGATGGCCATGGTTTTACATTTCTGCCACAGATTTCAGGACTTTGTGTGTGTATCAGTATCATGTTTAATATTTTCATAGCATCTGCTTGATTGTAGCTCAGATAAAACAGTAGCAACATAACAATGTTATGCAGTGTGCGAAATTCAAATGATTCAAATTCCTCCTGGAAGTGGTGCTTTACTTCATGATTTCAGGATATTCAGGAGTTAGCATCAATGCTATTATGGCACTGCATGATTGTGAGAGTGGATTAAAGTTCCCAGAATTGGTTGGCTTTGAAGGCTAAGTATTGTAATATTATTTATGACTAATTAACTTCTCCCACAATTATTTACAAATTTCCAGCTTGCAATTTAAATTAATTTCAAAAGGGTTGATATGCATTGGTGCACTACGCTGGTACAGAATGCCCTACATCAATAAGACATATATTATCTTCTTGAAAGCCTTATGTTTGGCCTTGGTTAACTGAAAGAAACCAAGAGTATATTGTGAAGAAAGAAGAAATAAATGTTGTTATATTGCTGTTTGGAGAAGAAAATACATGCTGCAATTTTTCAGCTACATTTATGATCTGAAATATATTTATGTTTATTTTCCTTGTATATTATTTTATGACTCAACATGCAGTTAATTGTTATAATATGTAATAGGCATATTATTGTAATTCCCAACCACCTTTCAATCAGTATTCAGAAAGTCTGGGCTTAATTTTCCCAATATTTGGCAAAATGTCAATTTTAGGGAATTTCATAGAGTGTTTCTTTTTGTGAAGGCGTACAAGGCTGGTCATCTGGTGGGGATGGAGTGGGTAAGACCCATTGAGGAAAAAGGCTGCATCCCTTAGTTAGAGTGGTAGACCATGAATCTTGGTGGAAGGTAGGTGCAGAAGTAGAGTTAGAGTAAGCCTGAGGTCACAGAGAGAAGCATTTATCTTTTTTTGGAGTGCAGAAGTCACTTACCTTCTTTCAGCATTACTGGCATTCCTCCAAACTGTGGACACTGTATTGATCCAGGTGGCAACTTCAGATGAGGCAGGTATGATGTGACTCTGTGTTCTCTTCTGGCAGTCCTAAGGATAGAGGACAGCCCTCCCGTTCAAAGGGAGTTCATCAGACCCCTAGGTTCGTGCCAGCAAAGTGAGGTGTGACTTTTGCTCTATCAGCCATTTCCTATTAGACTACTGTGAGAGGCAATTTCTGCTCTGTAGCATTCAAATTGGTGCACAGCTGGATTTTAAATATGGCACCAGTGGCAGGAACCTTTTGATTGTGGAGGTTTGTGATCACATCTATGTAATATAGGCAGACGGTCATTTGTAGGCAATTTTAAAATGTTAAGGGACATCAGTTTAGGTTTAGTACATTATTTAATTGATCAAAGAAAGGAAATACATGACCCTCAAAGACTGGCTTTCTCCCAAGAAGATGGTGGCTTTTTCCCCGAGATTCTCTCTCTCTCTCTCTCTTCCGACCTATCCTCATTGATGTGTCTTATTTTGGAGTCTAGCAATCTATGCTGTGTCAATATCCTATCTAAACCCTCATAGTCAATGACTATGGGAAGCTTCTCATCACATCAAGATGATTGTTGTCTCCTCACTAGCCTTCATCTGAGGGCTTGTTTAGTAGGTATTTTCTGTAAACCATATCTTATTTTCTTCAATAATACCTTGTGTATATTTTATATATGATGCCAGGTATATTATTAATATTAATTCAACAGGACATCATGAGATTCATGATTCTTGTGACCATTCCTTTTGTTTTCATATGATAGAAGTTTGCAAAGCTAGATACTACTGTAGTAGCAGTTAAATGAAATCTCTTGCTTCACAATAGAGATTAGGAGCATCCAGGTTTAACAACAGAGCATCGGAAGGACCCAATTTCCAACAGAGCATTGGAGGGACCCAGCAGTGGTGAGCACTTCTGCTGCTCGTGAGTGCAAAATGGCACATGAGAGTTGTACTTGACTTGCAGGATAATACTATAACCATCTTCCCAGAATGCAATAAATTGGATCCCCTGGACTTAAACACCCCAAGTGGCTGATTGGCTGTGGACAAACTCCTGGACTGAGAACAGACAATGCCCTTGACTGTGTGTGATGGCTTTCCCTGATTGTGGGTTATCCCACTTGACCAGACTAAGGACTACTTCTCTTACATTTTGAGGCATGGTTATTTGGTTGAACCACATTCAGCATGTTTGCCTTTTAAGCTGCTGGTGCATGGTGCAGGTGTGGCCTTCATGAAACATATCCATCCTCTTGACTGATAATTGCAGGCAAACATGACAAGTTGCCTAACTATCTGACCGTGCTAAAAGGCAAGGCAAGGCAGAAATACGATGAGCCTGTAATTTTGAACAAAGTGGCAATGTCAGAAAAAGGCAGAGCCAGACAAAGAAGCTGTGAGCATCCAAGTAACTGCAAAAGTGAGTTAGCAGTAAGAAAGGAAGCTCAGACCTGATATGCACCCTGTGCACGAAATGATCCAAGCAGCACTGCAATATAACATTTTGTGAGCTCCAAAGTGGTGAACTCCATTATAAATGAGTCTGTGATATGTCATAATGATGTAGTGTACTGGTACTTTGCTAAAGAGGATCTCTAAGGATTGAGGTCACAGTAGTTTCTGCCTATGGAGCATACCCTCAGATGTTCAGGAGTGCTGGCCAAGATGGATGTTCAAAGAAGACACCAGCCAACAGGTATCTGCTATATGTTCATGCCATAAATTGACACCATATATTTTCTCTTGGTTATTTGATAATATAGCAACCGGTATATAGAATAGGCATTATTAGGTAATAATGAGATGTTGATATATGCAAAAAAGGTCCCTTGACACTCATGAGGAAGATTCTCATCTGGCTGTTAAAACCTTATCTGAAGGATAGCTTTTGGTTTCTTGAAGTTGAGAAAATGTTTGTTTTATCCATTTTTGCCACATTTTCCCAACTTCCTTACTATTATCTACACCATTCAGGGGTTGGGAATATTCTGCCCATTGTCTTATTTATCTTTGTGTCTTTTTTCATTGAAATGGATGTGATGTATTAAAATGTTTACACATTAATTACAAATCAGTAATTCACAAGATGCTTTGAGATAGAATGAAAAGATCAGACTGGAACGAAGCACAAGGCTTCCTAATCTTCCTTATTAACTAGCCATTGGAAAGAATGGCAGTGATAGCTTTGCAACAGTCTCTGATTGCAGTTGATGTAAATGTTCCATCTGGAAACTTGCTGTTTACTCTATTACATCACACTGGGTTGTAAACCATTTGTATTAACATCACTGCAACCTTAGAACGTTGAATAAAACAAAAAATTATTTTGAAGAATTGAGAAAGTATGAAATGATCAAAGCCTCAGCCTGTGGTGTTTCTCATATATAATGGTTTTGGTTAGTAAGGTCAGTCATCTCCACAAACTTCACTTCAGGAGTTCCTCAGGATTGTGTCCTTCCTTCAACCATCTATAGTGGCTTCAGTAATTACCTTCCCTGCAATGTAAGTTCAAAAGGAGGATATTTACTGATAATTGTAATGTTCAGACCTGTTCACAATTCTTCAGATAATGAATCAATCCATGACTGCACAGAAGACATGGACAACATTCAGACTTGGGCTGATAAGCAATGACTAAAATTTACACCACAAATGTCCCTTTTAATGACTGCCCACCCAACTCCCATCTGTTATCGCTCCCGATCATGAACCATCACCAGCAGCAGTAATATTTAAAGGGATCAGAAGCACTAATAACTTCGATGTTTGATTAGTGCTTCTGGCTACTGGTTGAGTTGTATGTGTTGTTGGAGCTCTCATATACTGAAATACAGTTTGAGTATTTTACAAAATACACTCTGGCTGGTTTTGATCTTTCTTTTGGTTATATCAAATATTGTGCTGAGACAACTTGACTCCTTAGATGTATTGCCTGTTAAGGGTTCCTCTTGGGTGACTGTGAGAATGAGCTGGCACAGAGCAGGACAAGCTGCTAAAAGAGGGAAGAGGAGATGGGCTTTCAACTTAGGTTTCTACCCAGCAAGGGACTTCAGTGAGCAATTATCTGACTTCTACTTCAGCAAAGTCTAATGTGCAATGTTGCAAAGTCCAACTCATAATTGATATGTTTTAGAATATAACTTTTAGTTTTAGTAACTAAGTTTTAATTATAGAAAAATGGGGGGACCTGGTTGAAAATGTGTTAAACCCTGCACTGATGTAAAGACAATTGAAACAGGCCTGGGTTTGTTGAAAGAAAAATTTATAGTGTTTATTCAATATAAGCAAATTTGATAGTGGTAAAACTTGAGCATCAGATGATCTAGCGTTAGAATTGTGAAGGCCTTCTGTTAACTTCGACAAAACATTTAAATTATTTGCGTATATCTTGGATGAAATAAAATCTAAAGGCTATTGGTTAAAAAAAAGAGTTGCTATCTTTCTGGTTTCAATACCTTCCTCCTTTGTTGTTTCCAAGGACACAATTCTACTGCCATTTCTTCACATCTCCTAATATTGTGGGCTCACTTCTCCTGCAAATGAGACACAGCCAACAATTCTGGTAGAAAGTCATAACTTTATTAGTGATTGTTCGTTTGAATTACATAATCAAAACGTTACATTGAATGTAAAACTAATTAGCTTGTAGTTCTGTTTGAGTCAATCAAAGCGCTTCATATTGTCCTGGGAATGGGTTGTGGGGACTTAGAAGATTCTTCTTAGGTTCTTTGGTTTTTGATCATAGAAAGCAGCAAAATATCAAGTAAAACAGCCAAGTTTTTTTTGCGCAAACCATAACTCATTGAGTTGGGAGAAACAAAGGAAATAAGTATTAGTCAAGTCTCCATCTTAGGCAGAGAAAGTGTTATCTTTGTTATTTAGAGTGATGAATGCAGCTGAACTTACAAGAGCTATCATTATATCTTTATCAATGCTTGGCTGGGTGTCAAAAGCTACAATTGTCTCAGTTGGGTGTTCACAGCTTGATTGAGAGAAACAGTGTTAAGTATCAAGTCAAAAATGACTCTTTCAAAGAATCAAATAAAGAGCCTTATTCAACACAATACATTAATTCTGATTCTCTCTTCACTGATGTTGCCAAACCCACTGAGTATTTCCAGAAGCTTCTGTTTTACTGCAGAAATTAATGGCAAATCTGAATCCCAATGCTTTCTTTTTACCTCTTTATGCCTTTGCCAGAGCAGATTAGGAGTAAATTTGGAAACCTCATTGGCTGAGACACAGAGCATATTACAGCATTAAAACAATTAGAAGCAACATTTTCCTCGCAATGCTTCTTCCCCAACGCCAATGTATCATACCCTATCCAAGCAATTCTACAGTTTCAAGGTGACACATCTCTCTGAGAAGGTCATCTGGATCTGAAGCTGATATGACCTCAGCAGTATAAAGAGAAATGCTAAAAGGAGATCGTGATGAAAGGAGTGACTACTCAATCTTAGTGACTTTTTTTTAACGGAGAAAGCAACTTAGTCCCATTTCTGTCAAGTAACTTGGAGAGCTCTACAGGACTATTGCCCTTTACATCTGTAAACTAGCTCAGCAGCAACAGTGACAGGAAGAGTAACTATAAGAAGAGCAGTAGCTGCAGCATGCAACACAACCATGTGCATCTGGATGCAATAAATGGAATGGCTACTGAGCAGCACCTGGAATAAGGCTGTAATCATCTGACTATGATCTCTTATCCGAGGATCTGGTTTCTTCATGTAGCATTAAATCTGCGATCGAGTGATTTTAAGGTCTGTGCGTGGAGGTCTTGGTGGAAGATTTAAGGCTTTTTGCAGCAGGTAGTTGCCCATTTCCAAATTACGTTCACTCTGTCAACATTATTCCACGCTTTCTATCTATGAGACATACCCATCAAGGCAAATATCATTTGCTTGTCGATGTTTATGTGATGGCGCATCATCAGATTGATGTTCTTCCTCTGAGTGTGACGTAGCCTCCTCTCTCATCCCTTGGTATATCTCTGGCAATGCCCATGCAGGAGATGCAAGGCACTCATTGGTGCTTCATGCATGTGGAAAATGGTCCAATTCTTTCATTGTTCTGCCCATCAGATTTAATACAAAGTTATAATGAATCAACAGGGCTAACAAGTCCATGCCACGTGTGACATATAGTGCTTTCATTGATCTTTGGCTACTCCCATTTCTCTACCTACAACAGCCTGTAAAGAGTTGCCATCTTTCTGGTTTCAATACCTTCCTCCTTTGTTGGTTCCAAGGATGCAATTCCACTGCCACTTCTCCACATCTCCTAACATTGTAGGCTCCCTTCTCCTGAAAATGAGACAAGGCAGACAGTTAAGAACATGAAAGACGTTTGAAGGAGTTCACTATAGAATGGTGTGAGCAATGTTGTCATCTTGAGGGTGCTTGGTGATGCCATCTGTAGAATTGGAGAGTTAAGGAGGAGTCCAGACAAGCATTAGTCTGTGTGGCAGTGAGTTGTGCACGTCAAAAGACATAGTGCTGAATACTGTTTAGGAGGTGACAGAATAATGGCTGCGCATTGAGGTTTCTTTGCCACTCACCTAGCTGAATCACATGAAGTCAACAAAGCATCGGATCCATATCCTTTTCAGACCACTTTTGCTGTTCACCTCCCCTGCTGTCGCCAGCCAAGCCTGTTTGATGAGGCAGGATGTCTGCTTCATAACATTCTCTGGGAAAAATACCTACCCTCTAAAACTTTCTTGCTTCCAAAATCACCTCCAGGGAATTATCCATGAAGTAGAAGGCAGTTCTTTCATGTCTCTCATCCGTTCTGAACCTTTTTTGTGCCATTCTGCTTTAATAATATGCGCTGTCAGTGTCTCTTTAAATACAGCTCTTTCATCTGTTCTTCCGATCCCTTAACCCAACTCTTATCCTGAATTGGATGGCAATTCTAAAGGAATATTGCTAATGCTTGCCTCCCAGAAAGAGCAGCAAAAAGGCTGTGTTCTAGTGTTCAGATTCCCAACCTGCAAATGACTCCAATATTGCACAAGAGATCAAGACAGTTAGATTTTACCCATTATTTTATCAATGGGAATTCAGCAAAACATTTATAATTTATAGTGAAGATACAATAGGAGATTTGAGATTAGCAGGGTGACATCATCTTAAACAGGTCTTCAAATTCTCTCCTGGACTAATTTAGATAGGCTAACCTTTAGTTTTATGAGGTATTTCTCTTTCATGAAATTGTGTCAGGCTGAAATAAAAAAACAAACAGTATTTTAACACAAAGTGCTGATGATACAATACATAAATGACAAAAGGCCACCTGCATTTTGGTTGGGACCCTTCGAAAGAATTTCACGATGTGGCATTTGCAACTTGTTATTTTATCTGTCATATTTTCAACATAATCCTTCCAGTTTAAGATATTCAGAGAGGTTTATGACCTCAGCTGAATTGCTGACTGACAGCAAGTGCTTAGAAATTTCAGCAGAGGGCTGTCAGACTGTAACACTTCCCTACGGAATTGAGGCCAATTGGTAATCCATTAAAATTCCGAAGGCCAGAGACTTTAGGCTTCAAACCCCTCTACCACCAACCTGACCATAGTTGTAATAAAGACAAATGCAGCTATCTTTGACTCAGTAATCAATATACTTTTCCAGTTTAGATATGACAAAGTTCACTTTGATTAAAACAACAATATTCTACAGACAGAACTAACAGCTCGCTGCACTGATTGAATGAATTTATGGGGGCAATTTCCAAATGATTGCTCTCTATTTAGGCATTTGTTCAAGCTGGTTTTACACTGCAATCAGTAGTTGGTGAGCCACTTAGTTATTTCAAATATTTATTTGGTAAGTACAAATTGGATGTCATATCTGTACAAGATATCAATATCGACACGTGTCTTAGTTTATAGTTTGGTTCCATTTGAAATATGAAGTGAGGTGGAGATTGTCTGAGATATTTTTAATCAAATTAACTTCCAAGTTGAAGATTCCAAAGTAGGAAAATGAAGCATAACATAGAATTCTACACTCCTGTCAAAACCTTACAGATGGCCCACATCCATAGGCTATAAATGAAGTAAGCCAACACATTGGAATATACTATAAATGCCTAAATTGTAAGTATGTATTCGTTTGTAAGTGCACTGTAGAAGCGACATGGTTTCTCTTCCCACTTGCACCTCAGATATAGTGCGAAAGTAAACCAAGTATACATCAAGGATCAGATTTGACTGAGTACAGTGCCATTCCTGTATCAACTTTGATTTCAATTCAGTTGGGATTTGGACACAGGAATTTTAAACGTAAGTGAAAAGACAAAACAAGTATGAATGTATCCTCAACTGATAGTTTAATAAATAGGTTAATAGATTTCTGTGATGTCAACTGTACATTAGAAAATTGATTTACTTCACATTAATTAAAGGCATGAACAAGACCATTGTTACAACAGTAAAATTTACCTCTTTCTTAGCGCAACTTGTAATATCAAAAGCAATAAATTGTGAAAATTCTGCAGAAATGACTCACTTTACAATCAAGAAACGCTGAAATGACTAACACTACTTTACAAAATCAGTTTCTCTCCAGCCTCAAGTTTGCTGCAAATATCCTCCTTTCAGGAAATTTATTCCTCTTCAATGCAAATTTGCAGATATGTTTCATAAAAATAATAAGAACAATATTATCAGTGGTCACACAGAAATCCAGAAAGCAGATCACCAATAAACCTGGTGAAGATATAAGGTAATGTGGTTATTATGGACTAACAACAAATTATGTTTGTATGTATAGTTTTAGTACAGAAGAACACCTCAATACATTTTATAAGAATATTATCAGACAAAATTTGACTCTAAACCACTCAACGAAATACTAAGACTGAATAGAGAGAGAGATAGAGAGATTTGGTGAGAGCTCATGGACCAACTACTAATGGTGGAGGGATTATAATGAAGGGATTATGCTTAAGAGGCCAGAATTGAAGAAACACAGAGATCTTGTTCTGTGCAGGACTGAAGAGGTGAGATAGGGAGGGCTGAGACTATGAAGGGATTTGAAATAAAGATGAGTATGTTAAAATTAAGACATTGCGTGAGTCAATGTATTTAAGAAGCACAGTAGTGATAGTAGAGGGGCTTGGAGATGGGAAATTGTCTATTAAAGTCATCAGGGATATAGTTGGAGAGGAAAATTAGGTAACATTTAGGCTAGGTGGATTAGCCATGCTAAATTGCACGTAATGTTCAGGGATATGTAGATTAGGTGGGATATGGGGTGATGGGTCTGGGTGGGATGCTTTGAGGGTTGGGTGGACTTGTTGGGCCAAAGAGCCTGTTTCCACACTGTAGGGATTCTATGATTCTATGATCATGAACATTTTGTTTTCTCATTAAATTAGGATGAAACCATACAATTGAGATATTGATGGTGATGGAAGAGGTGAAGGCTAAGTGAAAGAGTTAAGAGTTTGTGAAAAACTTTGAAGATGGGAATGAATAAAACAAATCAGAGTAGTTCAAGTGGAGAATTCCTGAGTGATCGGGCATGAATAACTGAAAGCTCCACTCTGGATAGTGGGGCAGATGGCAGGCAGACTTAGAACAGAAACTGTGATGTACAGCTTTGAGAGATTTTGGAGACAGGTTGGAGTACTGCCTGTAGTGATTGTAACGAGGTCAGCCAAGTGGACCTCTCAGAATGTGAGTTCCTTGATTGGGCCAGATTAACAGCCCCAATCAGGGAGCCCTGGCTGACAGATATAAACAGGAATTTTAGAAGTTCTGCTCCGTCTGAGAGCTAGCTCTAAGGGAACTGGATCAGTTTCAAGGACTCTCCACGCGTAAATAAAAGGTGACTTGGTGAGGGGATACCGGCCTCTATGGAGTTATTTCACCGCCATCAATGGATTTGAAAATAGTTATGAGAAATTTGAAATCAGAACATTAAGGGATGTGACCTAGGAGCTCTTCGACTTGATTTACAAAAAATAAAAGCTATGGTATTGTTATTTTAAAATGCTTCAGAGGATCAGGGTACTCAGTGCAATAGGTAGAAAGTTTATAAGAGGCAATTGAATGGCAAGCATGACTAAAGTGAGGTTCCAAATCACTCAGAAGAAGATTAAGACATGAAACTTACATGCAGGCTGTAACAAAATAAGCATTTTGTGAGGATGGAAGGCAAAAATCTGCATTTGGTCTGATGGCTTTAGTTCTTGTTGAAAGACAATTCTGAACTCTCTTCCATTTGTTCCAAATGATATTCTTCAATCTTTTCTAAAACAAGAATCTCAACCTGCTGATTTTCCTTCACTTTATTTCAGCAGAGTGAGTATTAGTCTAGAAGCTGAAAACCTTGATAATAACACAATGGCATTTACAAGGAGCAAGTTTCAAATAGTGAGTTTATAATTCTGTCACAAATCTTCCCTAAGAATGTTAATTATGATGTTGCTTATCTTCTGCACAAGTTGGAATTTTATCCTGCCTTCTTTTCTTTGTTAGAAACATATCTTTTATGATATAAAAGGATTCAAGATTTTCTTTCCCACCTACAATAGTCAAGATTTTAAAAAAATCACATAGCCCAGTGATATAAAACTCCAGTTCTGAGGAAGGGTCACCGGACCCGAAACGTTAACTCTGTTTTCTCCTCCACAGATGCTGCCAGACCTGCTGAGCTTTTCCAGCAACTTTGTTTTTGTTCCTGATTTACAGCATCCGCAGTTCTTTTGGTTTTTATATAAAACTCAGAGTCATTTTTGTTACATTTTGCAGTGTTTGTAATAACATCAAGGGCAAAATATTGTGCTCTGTGGAGACTGATTTTCTGGTTACACATTGTGTAGCTTTCCCTCTAATATGGTGCACAGCTCATTTCAACAACACGGGATGCTAACTTGGTGAGAATATTAACACAGTTGCAGGGAGCAACTACCGGAAACATGCACAGTAGGCAGAATATGGCATCAGCAGAGGGTGCAATCAGCTGCCATTTTGGTGTTTGGTCATCTAGCTAATCCTCTCCCTATCTGGGCAGCATGATGGCTCAGTGGTTAGCACTGCTGTCTCACAGTGCCAAGAACTGAGGTTTGATTCCAGCATCTGGTGACTGTCTGTATGGAGTTTGCACATTCTCCCCATGTCTGTGTGGGTTCCCTCTGGGTGTTCCGATTTCCTCCCACAGTCCAAAAATGTGCAGATTATGTGGATTGGCCATGCTAAATTGCCCTGTAGTGTCCAAGGATGTGCAGGCTAGATGGATTAGGCTTGTGAAATGCAAGGATAGGGGAGGGATGGGGTTTTCAATGGGGTGCTGTTTGGAGAGTCAGTGTGGACTCAACGGGCCAAATGACCTGCTTCCACACTGGGGGGTTCAATGTTTCACTTTCCCCTCAGCCTCTGCTGCTCCAGAGGAAACCCGAGTTTTTTTAGTCTCTCCTTATAATTCATATCCTCTAATCCAGGCAGCATCCTGGTAAACCTCTTTAGCACCCTCTCCAAAGCCTCCACATCCTTCCTGTAAGGTGGCGACCAGAACTGAATGCAATACTCTGAGTGTGATCTAACCAAAGTCTTTATAAACCTGCAACATGACATCTTGACTCTTGTACTTAGTTCCCCGACCAATAAAGGCAAGTGTGCCATATGTTTTCTTTACCACCCTATTTATTTGCGTGGCTACTTTCTGGGAGCTATAGACTTGAACCCCAAGATCCCTCTGAACATCAATCATGTTCAGTGTCCTGCCATTTATATTTTTCCCTAACATTTGACATCCCAAAGTGCAGCACCTCACACTTACCGGATTAAATTCCATCTGCCATTTCTCCCCCGATATCTGTAACTGATCTATATCCTGCTGTATCCTTTGACAACCTTCTACACTATCCACAACTCCACCCCAATTTGTATCATCTGCAACCTTACTAACCCACCCATCTACATTTTCATCCAAGTCATTTATATCACAAATGGCAGAGTCCCAGTGTGGATCCCTGCGGAACACCAATAGCCACTGACCTCCAGTCAGAAAAACACCCCTCCACCACTATCCACTGCCTTCTATGGGCAAGCTAATTCTGAATCCATGTGGCCAAGTCACCAGGGATGCCATGCATCTTAATCTTCTAGATGAGTCAAGCATGAGGGGCCTTATCAAAAGTCTTACTAAAATCCACGTAAACAACATCTACTGCTCTACCCTCATCGATTACCTATGTCACCTCCTTGAAAAATTCAATCAAGTTAGTAAGATATGACCTGCCCCACACAAAGCCATGCTGACAGCCCCTAACTAGGCCATGTTTTTCCAAATGCATGTAAGTCCTATCCTAAAGAATTCTCTCCTATAGCTTGCCAACCACTGATGTGAGAGTCACAAGTCTATAGTTTCCTGGATTATTCATATTTCCCTTCTTGAACAGAGGAACAACATTAGCTACTCGCCCATCCTCTGGAGCCTCTCCAGTGGCTAGTGAGAATACAAAGATCTTGGTCAAGACCCCAGCAACCTCCTCTCTTGCCTCTCTCAATAACCTGGCGTGGATACCATTAGGCCCTGGGGACTTATCCATCTTAATGCTCTTCAGGAGACCCAACAGCACTTCTTTCTTGATCTCAAAATGCCCTAGTATATTAACATGCTCCACACAAATCTCACTATCCTCTATATCCTTCTCCTGGGTGAATACTGATGCAAAGTACTCATTTAGGATCTCCCCCACATTATCTGCCTCCAAGAACAAGTTGCCTCCTTTATCCTTGAGTGGTCCTACCTTTTCCCTAGATATCCTCTTATTTTTAATGTATGTATAGAATGACTTGGGATTCTCTTTAACCCTAGTTACCAAGGTCATTTTATGGCCATTTCTTGCTCTACTAATTCCCTGCTTGAGTTATTTCCTGATTTCTTTATACAGTATTTCTCATGGGCCCTGTCTGATTTTAGTTTCCTAAAACTTACATATGTTTCTTTTTTTTCCCTTCTGACTAAATTCACAACCTCCCTTATTATCCAAGGGTCCTTTATCTTGCCATCCTTGTCCTTCATCCTTACTGGAGCATGCTGGTCCTGACCTCTGATCAGCAGGTCTTTAAACAACTTCCACATGTCAAATGTAGACTTGGCCGATAACAGCTCCTCCCAATTAACACGCCCTATCTCCTGCCTAATACCGATATAACTTGGCCTCCCTCAATTTAGTACCTTCCCGCAAGGTCCTGACTAATTCTGATTCATTTTGGTAGATTCTTAGAGTTTTAAATTTGTGAAGGTCCAAAGGCAGTAGACTTGTGGTTGTAGGGCATTGCCCTGACTTCAAGGATTCTACACAAACCACTTGGTCGAAGAGATGGGTACAGTAGTACACATTCTCCTTTGTCTGCAGCAGGACAGGGAGAATGAGCAGAGTGAACACTGAGCAGAAAGGCTGCTGGGAGAGGCAGGAGGAGGACAGGGTGGGGGCAGCAGAGCTTTCAGCAGGGTCCACCCAGGATGTCCAGGGATAAATTCCTGTACCTGGACCTTCATAAGGAATATGGTAGAGACACTACTGTTTCACTGAGAATGTCCTCACTGAATCTGCCATCTCTCTGTTACTGACCATCAGAATCACAACAAAATAAAACATTTCAAAACAAATTGATAAATCAAACATTGCCATGTTGCATCATCATCATCATTCTTGTGCACTTTCTTTGCTCCTGTCTTATTTTGCCTGCCTTTCAGAAGGTGTTACTTCAGCTGGCCTTGGAGGATAACCTCAAGCACTTCTGCCCTTAAAACGTCTGGCTTTATTGCACCATTTCAGCATGAATGGCAGCAGTCTGGGTTGGCGAGCTGATGAGCAAACAGCAAGGGTGTTGATGGAGTGGTAGTGGTAGGAGGATAAATGCTGTCTTCCTGACAGAGGATAGCAGCTATGTGCTTTGCTAAACTGCAGCCTCTCCTGAGGGACAAATACCTCAGCAAAGTTAAGACTGGTAGAGGACAGATTGATAGGCATCTATGACGTCCTACAAACGTCTCTGCGCACTGATATCTGCAGCTATTTTGGCAGCAGGCTGAGCTTGCATGACTCAAAATTGAGTTTCCACTGTAGCAGTCAGTGATCTGGTCACTCAACTGAAAGTGTGAAGGAGCAAATCCTAATTGAGTTGACCACCACTTGATGCTGTAAAGGATGGACAACAAAGTGCTCAACGTCATGTGCTAGATGTTGCCAGAATCCCCCAAGGTTCTTGACATTGGCCACAGGCTCTCGAAGAATTTACTGATGTACTAAGCATTCATTATTCATACCCTTTAACATTCTTCTGTAGATTATTAAGGTTTTCATCTGCTGTCTGAATCACAGAACTCATGCATAACCTTGTCCTCCAGCAAGCTGGCATTTGGAATATCCTTATCCCCTGATCTTGTTTTATCTCCCCTGCTTGGTGTTTCACCAGTTGCAGACCCTGGCTTTAATTGATCCTTTAAAGTATATGCAATGTTAATATCTGAGTTGAGGTCATGAATACGAGAGTGAGATTTTTGTCATCAACATCTTTCTGCTCTTGCTGTTCTTCCATTGCCTTGCTAGTTTCTATGCCTGGACATCCTGAGAAAGGACAAAGCTGCAAGGGTAGGTCTGTAATGAGGTGTAGATGAAGGAAACAACAGCTCCATGTTTACTTCATCTGCAGTTTGTAAACAAGAAGAGATTTTGGGATGAGGGCCAAGTTGACTCTGAGAAGTATGAGAGCTCCACTGATAGCAATGGCTTCTCCATCAGAATCAGGACATGTAACTTTGTCAGTCGTGCTTCTGGTTAGGTGCTGCCGCCTCTGGTTAAGTGCCTTCTTAATGTGTAAGAGAGAGGAAACCGTGTCATTGAGCATTTTGCAGTGTATATGGTTGTTGTATCTGTTATGTTTGAATAACTAGCAGTATATGTGAGTTGCAGTATGTGTGTATGCGCTAACTGTGAATGGGAGAGGTAAAGCTACGGTGCAAGGGATGAATTCAAATTGTCAGAGATTGTAGTTGAGCAGTGACGGGGATGTTCTTCATTAACTTTTTGAGAACCTAGTGGTAGACTTGGTGAGAAGTAGCATTCACTGACCTTTACCTGTCACATTGGGACTCCACATTCATGTCATTTGGATGAGGATCCTGGCATTGATTTTCACAGCTAACTGGATTCACTATTCTTATAAAGTTTCCCTGGAGGGCCTCTGATATCCTTTTGATTCAGCACAGCTTTTTTCCTCTTCACCTTATGTACCAAAAACTCAAACAAACATAAAAAAACCCTTTGAACCCAGTTTCTGCCACAATGTGCTATTCTTGTGTCAATGCACAGTAAGAGTTACATTTATACCATCATCTAGTACCTGCTTCAGCCACAATGCAGGGTGATTCTAAGTACACCAGCTGGAACTTGTCACGGTCACTCATGATTTTGCAACTCCTGCTTAGCTATGCAGCCAGTCTATTGTGTGGTGACCATTAGATGCATGCTTTAATTATTTAAATTGACAAGCAGTGTAAAGTTTGTGTGCTACCTATAGTTGAGTGGTTTGCGCTGAAGCAACAAGCTTGAGTCTTTGTGCATTGTGATCTTTGCACCTGCTTTTGCGGTTTATCAGACTTGAACTTCTAGATTCATAGATGATTTTTTTGGCATAATAATTTATGTATGAGCTATATACACCAAGGGTATAGTATGCTGTGACCTTATTTTGCTGTTGAAATTGTTGCACTGATACTTTTGGCATTGGCAATTATTTCAGATAGTGATATATATTTAATCAACTTGTTTAAACATGTTATGACACAGTCTGGAGCAAGTGGAACATGAACCTGGGCCTTTTGGCTCAGAGGTAAGGATACAATCACAGAATTTCAACGACTCTCAAACAATTGCTATTTTACTCAACCTCTTCAAACATGTTTTGACACATCTTCAGGTCAGGTACAACCTGAACTCAGAACTTTAGCCCTGAGGTAGGGATGCTGCTAAAGTGTCACAAGACTCTAAGTAGCTATTTTCTCGTCAACCTGTCCAGAGATGCTATTACAAATCTCTGGAGCAGGTGGGATTTGAATCCAGGGCAATTGGATAACAGGTAGAGACACTACCAGTGTACCACAAGAGCCTAAGTATACTTTGTCAAATTAATTCACTGTTGCTGAGTTGCATTATCTCTGGTTTGTGCAAATAGAACAATTAGACTTTAACGACTTCAGAGGCACTGATTTTTGTGGTTCATTTACATCCTATTTTCTCTATCCTTCCTAATCTCATTCTCCTATTTCAATGTCACACTGTTAATTTTAACCCTGATTTCATGTTTCAAGTCCGAACATGCCTTTGTTCTTATGATTTACATGTACGGAATCTTTAACCAGTCAGGGCTATACATTTACCTTTGACGTTGTTGCATCATTAGGACAATCCGAGCATCTGGCACATTATCTTTCTCATCGGCCTGTGCAGTTAAATGATTATGTCATTGATAATGCTGTAAGAGATAAATGTGATCTTAGTTACTCAGCTTCTCTTGATTTTGTGTTGGAGATTAAAAGTTTTTGATTAGATTACCAATTACCAAATGTCCTTCCATCTGCATAATATTCAAATTTGATCAGTGTGACAAATGAGACAGTCGTCTGTAAAAATAACAAAATAATTTTTATTGACATCATTGTGCCACCCAATGAATTGCAACTGTAACGGAACTAACGACAGCACTTCTGGCAGCCTATTTTACAACAAAGTCTAGACAGCAAACAACAAAAAAAACCATTCAAATTGTGTAATACGGCAAAAAGGTTTATATTTACAGCAAACAGAGTCCATTTAAAAGACACTATGAACTGCAGTCAACAGATCTCATGACCAAAACTATATCACGTCTTATATAAAATCAAGATTATGTCTTGAGTAAGATTAACAAGTAGAGGAGAATTCAATAATGCAAATTATGTGTGTAAAATCAATTCCAATCACTTACACTGGTGTGACTTCCAGATGTGATTGGGAAAGGAATTCCAAATTATTTCCGTTTTGGCTAAGATTAATAGCGCTGGATTACTGTACTAGGTACTTCCATTCATTCATGGGAAATTGTTCATCTTTTAAAAAGAAAATCTTTAACTTCAGTTTGTATTCTATCATTGAGGTAAATATTTGCCCAATAAATTGTAAATTGTTTATTTTATATATTAATAAGTATAAAATTAGCCCTGTGTAAGAAATCCTGATAAGATGGTTTTTGAAATTAATGATGAAAAACAACAACTTTCTACCCTTCTATTTGCAAATCACATTTACTTGCAAGACGGAATTTGCTTTTCACACCTTAATTAACTTGCATTCAAATTTCATGAGAATTTTTTGCATTGTTTTCTTTTATAATACACTTTGCATATATTCTGATTGCATATATCAAGCCAACAACTCTACAATTTTAAGGATTATGTACAATTTCTATTGAACTATTTCTTTGTGTGGAATTTTCCCCTCCCCGGAGGTGGTGAGAGAGAAGAGGAAATAATTGGGCCAATTGGAACGGAAGAGATATACTTTCTTTCCACCTACCAATCTAAAATGGAAGGTCCATTTGAGACTTTGTGGACCAACAGTCAATTAAGACTTTTAAGTGGTCAATTAATGACAACTCAGGGACATCAACACACCATCTCCCTGAAAAGTGACTGATTTCCTAACCAAGGTTGAGCTGCCTGTCAGGTTGGAGGGGTCTGCAACAATTGAGGCATGACGAGGGATAGAATGTGCATCGGAAATCCACCTCTGTCCTTGGCTCCAAACACTCACCAACCTGTGAGAAAAGAAAGAAAATGATCTACTTTCTCACCATTGTATCTTCTGCAGAGTAGGCTCAGCCGATATTATCGGGTCCTGTAATAAGCCAAAATACTGACCAAAGCTTGCCAGTCAGCCCCGAACAAACTGATTCTTGTATGATCTGTTGCGATTTCTCGGTGGTATGAAGATTTTCTGCTTGATAGTTTTATTTTTCTTGAAATTTGATGTAATTCCCCAAATATTTTAGCTGATGGATTGGGAATATTCCAGGCGTGTTATGACAGTAAACTGTAAAGTGTTTGTCTTTTCTTTTATCTTTGGCTGTGAACTGAAATGGGAAAAAAATACTGTTTAAAAAAAATGCACAGGGGAAAGGAATTGCTGCACTTTTGAAAACAATTTACAGGAACTCATTGTGAGTTTAAATTACACTGCTGGCTTACAAGCAGTGGGCAAGGTGCGATAAGGTGGCATAGTGCTGGGGTGAGTAAGCAGAGTGAGATTTAACCAGCAATGTGTAGCTGAATGGTTTGTGCAATTATGACTAGAATACACGGGTGTGCAACAGGTCATTATCACTGTGACTCAGAATGGGAGAAGTGTACAATGTGAATCAGACTGTGAGCTAAGTACAGAAGGTCAGTATCACTATGAATCAGAAGGGAAGAGGGCACAGAAGGCCAGTGTCACCATAATCAAATGTGGAGAGTAGACCTGTATAAGAAGGTCAGCAGTAGTGAGAAATAAGAACCAATAGCAGAGAGTTTGCAACCTATTTCTACCAATCAGAGCCAAACTGTAGTGTCACATGAATACAAGAAAGTGATTGGCGGCTATTTCTTCTGCTTCTGTTTTAATTGGCTGCGTGGTTGAAATGAGGAGACCTTATTACTGCTGAAGAGTATAATTAGGAAACCCAAATTCATTTTTTTTAACATCTGAATGAATTAATTAGACAGAATGGAGATGGTTGGAGAGGTGATGTCTTGCAGCTGTAGTATTTAGAGCTGGCGGATGCTGTTGCAATCCATAGTGACCATATCTGCAGTGGGTGTTGGCTGTTCAAGGAACTTCAGGTTAAAGCTGATGAGCTGGAGTTGAAGCTGAGGATGCTGTGACTCATTAAGGTGGGGACGAGTTACCTGGACATTGCTTCAGGGAGCAGCCACACCTTTATATTAATTAGATCAAATTTGGTCCCCCATCAGTGACAGAATGGTGTGCCTATGAGTGAAACAGATATGGGGACCTCAAATTTAACTTTGAAGGAACCTTGACCAGTGCTCTTGACCAATAGGTATGAGGTACTTGCTCCTATTATGGACAAGGACACTGGCTGACATTCCTCCAAATAGGAAATAGGAATGTTGCAGCAGGGGACAATATAATTAGAGAAATAGACACTGATGCTCACAAACTTGAATGAGCGTCCCAAAGGCTGTGTTACCTGGATGATTACAGGGTTTAGCACATCTTCACAGGGCTGGAGAAGAACTTAGGGAGGGAGGAGAGGAATCTTAATGTCATCATCCATGTTGGTACCAGTGAGTTTAGTAGTACTTGAAAGGAGTTTCTGCTGAAAGATTTTGATCAGTTAGGTGTTAAATTAAAAGGCAGAACCTCAAAGTTAATAATCTCTGCATTTCTGCCTTAGTACAGGCAAACTGGCATAGGGTAAATAAAGTCAACTGCTTGTTTTCAGGATTGGTGATGGAGAAATGAGTTTCAATTTATGGGACACTGTCAACAGTACCGGGATAGAAGGAAGCTGTTCTCATGAGATCGGCTTCACTTGAACTATGGGACCAATATCCTGGTGAATTGAACATCTATGGGTTATAGAGAGGAAATGTAGGCTTACAAAGCAAGATTATTACAGGGAAGCTATTTGGAGAACGATACTCCGTGGGCAACAGTAAGCGACTGAGTGTACAAACATAGAAAAACAGCAGTAAATAGGTCAAGGGGGAAAAATGGGAATAAAGGCAAAATGAAAGGTCCTTCACTTGAATACACATAGAATTCAGAATAAAATAAATATATTAGTGGCAGAAATACAGGTTAGTAGAGATGATCTTGTAGTCATTACAGCGACATGGTTCCAAGGACACTAAAACAGGGAACGAAATATTTAAGAATATGTGACTTTTTGAAAAGGACAGACTGGAAAGCAAGAGTGATGGGGTAGCTTTTTTGGTATGAAGTGGAGTAAGTACAATAGCAAGAAATAATATTGGATTGCAAGATGTAGAATCCCTATGGTAGGAGGCAAGAAATAAAATGTGGAAGAGGACACCAATAAGAATAGATCGTAGGACACCTAACAGTACCAGTTTGGTAGGACAGAAAATAAACCAGGAGAAAATGAGGGCATGTAAACAAAAAAAGTAGTGCAATAATCATGGGTGACTTTAATCTTCATGGTTGGAAAATATCAAATGGACAGAAGTAGCCATGAGGAAGAATTCATAAAATGGATTCCCGCATATTTACCGTTCTAAAGCTTGAATCCCTTTGGAAGGTACTTGTAGAGATAAGAAGCTGAGAAAGTCTTCTTGAGCACATGCTGGATACTACCCCAACCATTACCATTTGGCCAGATTGGTGATGCAAGAAGAGAATGCTGCTTCTGATGTAGACTCAAACATTCTCACCATCATGGCACATTTGAAACTGTTAATCATGCAAGTGCTTAGGAAATGGTCACAATGTGCTAAATTTAGTCGCCAGGACGGAAAGCTTGAAGCAGGGCAGTGTGTATTGAGACCTCCAGCAGCAGGTGGTGACAGTGAGGGAGGATGCGAGAAAGAGCTCCAGCAGTTGTGCTGGGACTGTGAGGTGATGATGGTAGGGAAGGCAGATGGAGTAAGTGAATGGACTCTTGCTGGGAAAAAGGATGCCTTTTGAGGAAGGAGGTCTCATGGTAAGAAGAAGCTGATAGATAAAGGATTTCTCAACCTAATGTATTTTTCCATGTAAATATATGACTTTAATTTCCCTTCATGTGTATAATGACCTATTGCCAGTGGAATAAAGAATCCCTGTTTTATGGTCTTCGGGGCATCTGTGTGTTTAAATCTCATGTCACGTTTCAAAATCTTAACTTTTTGGATTTGTTACATGAACCTAATTTACAAACACAAGTGAGGTAAAATGAATAAAGTTGATCTGATTTCATATAAGACATATAAAATTAAAATTTTAAGCTGACAACATCTCCAAAATTATATTAAATAGGACTGAACAACTATATTTCTTTGATTTCTCTGAATAGAAAATAGCATGTATGAAAATGAATGCATTCCCACGTTATGCAATTATTGGATTATATAACAATATAGTCATACTTAGTTCTAAAATTAACATTGAATTTTGATTAAGTAGACACTGCTATCCTTGGCTTCCTAGATGGAAGTAGTTGTGGGTTTTTCAAAAAGAGGCTTTGTGAATATTTGTGCTACTTTTTGTAGATGGTACGCACTGCTGCTACTAAACATTGATGATGGAGGGACTGAATATTTATGATGTGATGCTAATCAAGCAGCTGTTTTGTCCTGGATGGTGTCAAGCTTCTTGAGTACTGTTGGAGCTGAACTCTTCCAGGCAAGTGAGGAGTATTCAATCACACTCCTGACTTGTGCCTTGTTGATGGTTGACAGCTTTGGGGAGTCAGAGCATGAGTTACTTGTTGCGGGGTGGCTAGTCTTTGACCTGCTGTTGTAGCCATGGAATTTATATGGCTAGGCTTGTTCAGTTTCTGGTTAATGGAAACTTCCAGGATGTTGATATTGGTAAATTCAGTGGTAATGCCATTGAATGTCAAACAGTGATGGTTAATTTCTCCCTAGTTGGAGATGGTCATTGCCTGGCACTTGTATGCTACAGATATGACTTGCCATTTGTCAGCCTAAACCTCGACATTGTCTAGATCTTGCTGCATTTAGATATGGACTGCTTCAGTATATGAAAAGTCACAAAACATTATGCAATCAAAAGTGAACACCTCCATCTTTGACCATATGATGGAGGGAGCATCATTTGGTGAAGCAGTTTGAAAATGTTTGGGCCTAGGACACCACCTCCAAAGACATTCTGTGGAGATGTCCTGAGCTGCGATAACTAACTTCCAAAAACCATAACCATTTGCCTTTGTGTCAGCGGAGAGGTTTCTTCCTGATTTCCATTGATCTAGTTTTCCCAGTTTGCTCTTTAATACCACATGCAGTCAAATGTGGCCTTGATGTCAAAGACAGCGGCTTTCACATACTTCTGAATTCAGTTCTTTTGCCCATGATCTCTTTATTTTAGAGAATTTTAATTCATTTTCTATTAGATATACCGGCTTGAATTTTGTGACGGAAGCAATAGAAAGGCAAACATTACTTGCTGTTATTAAAGAAAAAAGCTGAACACAACATGTAGTGACTGCACATGCACAGATCAAGGGGTAAAAAACAGGACATTGCTGGCTGTCATGCTTTGTTTCTCCAAAGGTTACTCTTGAATAGTATCTTGTTGAGAGATTGAGAGCTCTGGAACAGGTTGTGAAGCTGGAGTACATTTCCACTAGAAACTTTTAAACAAAACAGAAAAGTTAAGATCTGTTCTTTCCAATTCATGTGTTTTTAATAGTATGATAGATTTTAATTACTTCCAACCAACGTTTGACATGGAAAATTAAATTTTCTAAATATGGAATATATTTCTTCATATATTAATTATTGAGCAATGTTTATAATTTTTAAAAAACTTTTCCCTTATTTATATCACCTTTCTTTTAAAATTGTCCTTTCTTCCTTCTGTCCTGAACTTGGCTTGAATGAAATATCCTGAGCCATCTTGCTTCCATTCCTGGTTATTACTGCAGTGGGGTTCTGGACACAGAGAAAGAATTCAAGGTCAGGAATTCCATGGGATTTTAATTCCATGGTGCGCAATTTTATTTTTAATTTTTGGGCTTGGCTGCCTGTCCCTCAAATTGCTCCATAAAAGGCTGTACCTCGGTGCAGATAGGTCTTGTGGTGGTTGAATATTGGAATCATGTTGGTACAGGTAGCAAGGTGGTTAGGGAAGCAAGGAAGATCACGAGGGATTGGGAGAAATTGATGGCATTCAGATCAGATCTTAGAGGTGAAAATGTATAAAGCTTTATTTGCTGAATGCAGAAACAGTGGGAGTCTACAAGCTCCTGCATCCAAATTTGTATTTGTTTCTTTGCTCATGGTGTATCGCAAGCATTTTCTGCCTACCTACAATTGCATCTCTGAAAGTGATCCTGAGTCACCTCCTCGAACTGCTGCACTCCATGTGCAGCATATACAGCCACAGTGCTATTTGGGAGGGAATTCCATGTTTTTGGCTCAGTGACATTGAAGGGTGATAGTTTCAAGTCAGGATAGTGTGTAGCTTAGAGGAGAACTTACAGGCGATGGTGTTGCCAATACCTTTGGCCCTTTTCTTCTCGGTGGTAGAATTTGCAGATTTAGAAAGTGCTGTTGACAGGGCCTTAATGAATTGGTGCAAGGTATCATGTTGATGATAGATTACTACAGGCACAGTGTACAGGTAGTGAAGGATGTGAATGTTTAAACTCTTTTGTCTCCGGCACTGGCAAAGTATTCCTGGAAACCACTTAAAATGGGCTTTGAATGGCTTCTTAAACTTTCAAATGGTACATCTAATGGCCCCTCCAAGTTAAAAACTTATATACTCTGCATGCTACAGATGTTGTCTCTCTGCCTGCAGGACTAATAAGGTTATGTATGTCTCCTAACTAGTTGTGATTAAATGGATCACTAAGACTACTGACAAAGTACTGAATTTTAACTGACTGTGGAGCCAAAAAGGGCAGGACTGGTGTCTTAGAGCTAGAATAAAAAAAAACACAGATTCCCCTCTCCAAGTATCTACCATTCATGTTACGTTGACAGCTTCCAACCTGATCATCTGATTTTTCTGCTCTTCATTGATGACTGAACTGCCTCTAGGATGGTGACCACCATCCACAGCTCACTATGGATAAACTATTGTCATAAACAAAAGAAACATTGTGCCATTTTCCTATGGTATTATTTCCTGCTATTTTAACTAGATGCAGCCTGAATTGCACCTGGACTCTACATTGGTGTAAGTGCAATCCACTTGCTTGGCCATTACCTCAATGTTATTACAGTGACTTTACATTTCTATGTCAAATTTGTTTGATGGTTTGTCATTTAATTTCCTCCAGTTCATCAAAATTTAGATTTTTTTTTATTTCCCTGAGACCTTTCAACTATAGATTTTTTTTTAATTAATCCTCAGATGTGCAAGTGGTGTTTGGGATTGCTTACAGCGTGCCTGAGGTTGCATCTGTGAATGTTCCAGCTTATTGTCAATCATTAAACATTTTTGGAGTAGGCATACTGATACATTTTTGAGTACTTACAGATGAGACAAGTAGCTGAAGACTCAAGGCTCAGGCAGGCTTAGATCTCAACTAGCAGATTTCATTAAAGGCTTGAATCACACTTGGTGATGTGAACATGTTCAATCATTTTCTAATAAATGTTATAATTTGTAATGCTTTTTTATTATAGTGAAATGTAAGCTGGGTTTTCAGAAATGAAGAATAGAGTCGTAGAGGTTTACAGCAAGGAAACAGCCCCATCAGCCTAATTTCTCCATGCCGTCCAGTTTTTACAGTTAATCTGGTCCCATTTGCCTGCATTTGGTCCATATCCCTCCATACCTATCCCATCCATGTACCTGTCCAAATATTTCTTAAATGACAAAATTGTACTCACTCCTCCCACTACCTCTGGGAGCTTGTTCCAGACACTCACCACCCACTGTGTTCAAAAAATTGCCCCTCTGAACTCTTAAGTACCTCTTTCTTCTCACCTTAAAACCTTGCCTCTCGTTTTATATTCCCCATACTATGGGGAAAAGCTGTTGGCTATCTACCTGATCTGTACCTCACATGATTTTATAGACCTCTATAAGGTCACTTCTCAGTCTACGACACTCCAGGGAAAAAAGTCCCAGTCCATACAGCCTCTCCTTATAACTCATACCTTCCAGTACAGTTGACATCCTAGTAAATCTTTTCTGGACTCTTTCTAATTTAATAACAGTTGAAATGAAATTAAAAATACTTGCAGTATATAGCTATATGTCACCACCTGTATGACTATCAGTTGAGCAGAGTCACTTGAACAGCAAAGTATCTAATAAATAAAACATGTTTATTTTCTCATGGGAAAGTATAAGCACCAATCCTAACACACATTATACATAGAGATATGCATCATGAAACATTCCATGAAGTTATGAACTATTGAGGAAGATTTAACACATCAGGTAAGTTATTAATGCTATGTATGCTTCAAACACTGAGTAATTTATTACACATTATTTTATTAATTTGCACAAATATATAACCAAATTCACTCAAGCAGTTACTTTTAATTCAGTTCCTATTAACATTTTGGGAAAAACAGGGTTCAAGAAATTTTTGAGCTTGCAAGGCAGGTAGTGAATAACAGAATGCACGAAACCCAAATTCATCTATCATTGTTAGGACCATCTCATTGATGTCAATATCTTACCAATCCAAGTAAGTTAATTATTTGATGCTTGAATGTTCTACTTCTGCCAAAAGGATTCAAAATTAACTTAATGATTTTTTTTTTGAAAATCATTATAGAAGCAGTACATTGAGCTCAATTGTCACATTGTTCTAAATGTCTCTCTCCTGTTTAAGAAACAAGGTCTCATTTCCTCTTATCGGCTTTTCCACGCCTTAGATCTATTGCTCAGAGACCACTCACGAGCTAACATTTGTATATAACCACTACTGATGTGAGTCCATGGGCAGAGAGATGTACTTCAATAAATTAAGAAAACTAAGCATGAATTTTCGCTCTTCCTCTTAGCCAAAATGGTGCCTGAAGCATACATCCTGCCCCCAAACACCCATCTCCATTTGTACAACTGTGCATCATGGAGACATCTGCATAAGTTAAAGTGCAATAACCCCAAGCTGAGCTGAATTTCACTAGCAGGATACCCTTGTGTACTTTAGCTGTGACAGGAAAATATCTGCACTTTCCAGACTTCTTTGAAGTGATAGGATTCTTTTTTGGAGAGATCAGGTACCCCTCCAGATATTGCCTCTGGATGCCTTTGGAGGGGTCAAGTGTCATTTGAGAGAGGTAAGATTCTTTTAGATTGTTCAAAGTAGACAGGAATGTGCATAAAACATTTTAAAAATGTATTAGAACTGTCAAGCTCATTGGCCCTATCAAGAGATCGGGAAAGGCATTTAAATCACTTGCCCTTTAAAGAAATCTGCAGTGTTTAAAAAAGCGCTTATCAATATAAGAATAGTGTTGAATGACACATTCCACAAAGTATTATTTGCAGTGAGGTGCCAGTCAGGTCACAGCTTGATTAACAGCTGTAAGTGCTTATTAGCTGAAAGTGTTTGATCTTTTGAAATCATGAATTTATCAATAGGTATTTAAGTTAATTTTATTTTATCTCAACATTGAACTTGAAATCTTTACATGATAAGTTAGTGTGTAAGGTGTAAAGGCAAAGGGTGGATGGTGTGGTTTGGTATGAATTGTTATTAATTTAGCTATTGAGTACCAAGTGGAAAATGTTGGTAATATATTGGCAAGAAGGGCCATGGAAAGTTGATGAGGTGGTGTGGGCAGACATGGATGGAGTATGGGGATTATGTGTGTGTGTGTGCGTGCGCGCAGGGATGGTTGCAGGTATGGCCTGAAGGAATGTTTTCTGTATATGTATTTCTTCCATAGCCACGATATATTGTGTCAAAGTGAATACCATCCTTTTAGTCTTCACACCTCAAGTGTTAATACCCATGGCTAACTCCAAACTGTTTGCAGGGTGGGGCCGCAACTGCTGCTTTTACCTATCTCCTGGGTTGGAAAGCAAAACTATTGGGGCATTTCCTTCTCAATTGAATAGGCAGAGCTGGGAATTACCCAGCACACCCAACCAGAGAGAAAACAAAATTGGGATCCTGTCTCAATAATGATAATTATATGAAACCATACATTGTCATAATGACACATCTATCCACCAATGTCTTTCAGGGAGGGATGCCTCTCCTCCTTAGCTTCTCTGGCCTTTATGTGACTCCAGACTCCCAATGGCATGGTTGACTCTTAATTGTCCTCTGAAACGGCCTAGCTAGTTCAAAAGCAATTAGAGTTGGACAACAAATGCTGCCCATGATGGCAATTCACATGTTCCATTAAAAAAAATATAAAAATGTTGTCATTACCAATGTTGCATTACATACCCATAGCCAAAACAGTCTGAGAGAACATGCATAGCACAGTCATCAAGGCTAAGAATTGTGCGGAAGCAATGCTAAGAATGCTGAAATTAGATAATTACAGAGAGTTGGCAGAATCCAGTGAAGATTAAACAGCTACTCAATGGGATTGTTTCAATCCAAGGCCAGCATGATGCATTGTCTGAGAATATTCTCAGAGAATTTGTTGATAATCCTGACAGAGGGGAGTACGGGTGGCAAAACACATCTGAAGTGTCCTGAGAGGACAATTCCTTCGAGTCTGTTTCTCTGTCTGTCTCTTCTCCTACCTGTCCATGCACAATTGATGGGTTGGGGCTGCTAGAATGAAGTTCAGGTTCATGATGCCCCTCTTAGTGTAGTTGAGGTCAGAGTGTATATCTTCCAGATGCTGACTGCTCTGCTGGACCTGACTATCTCTAACAAATGTCACCCAGTCCATGGAGGCAACCATATACTCCTGTCTGAACATGATGTCTACCATCCCTGTTGGACAATCCCTGCTTGCCTATGCTTCTCTAGCAGATTATTAATAGTAAAATTCTGAGGTTCATTATCTGCACTTGGTTCAGCAGGGGCCCATTCTCTAACAGACCGCGAGTGACAGAGACCTGAGCCATATCTTCCTCTTAACACTGTGGACCATGTCAGTGATGAGCTCCCCAGAATGTGACAGAGAGCCTATCCTAGATACACTCACCTGTTGGGTAAAGTATCTGCAATGGTGAAGGGTGAAGCGGAAGACCTTGACAGTGCTTTCTTTGAGGATTCTGGCTTTCTTCCTGACAGATGTGTTTTGCGGGCTCAGAGAGAAAGGACTGTAGGTTGGGCATTTCTTTATTCTTCTAGCTCTGAATTACAAGTGGGATCTGAATGTTATGGACATAAATGTAAAGATTTGTTAATGAAGGTTTTATTAAGACTTTGATGCTTGATGCGTACGGAGGAGTTGCTGCTTGGAGGACTTCTGGCTAGATGGTTGCAGATATCCAATCTCCCTTCCCGAAAGTGCATGCTGTCCTGAAGCTCTTGAAATGTTGTGAACAAGATAATTTCTGGCATGCTGCTCCCTGTGTGCATGCACTCAACTGATTATTCATGCAGAGTTGTAGTGGAATTAAGAGAGATTTACATTCCTCTGCCTGAAACCCGCTTTTGTGGTACTAATTTTATTCCATGCAAGGCTTTAGTGAATAGCAATGTGATGTGAGGGTTCTCTAAGTTGTGCTGAAAGGTCAGTGAGCTTGTGGTACATGAACGACCAAGTATTGTATCTCCTCATCTGTTTTAAGTTTGGCAAATGGGAGAGAGGTGGAAAAATGTTATGTGCAACAAGGTGACACCTATGAACAGAAAAACAGCACATGCAATTTTTTCTTATTAAAAATAACATTTTTATACACACCCTACTGTTTAACTGCACTTCACTGGAAATTTCATATGTTCTCTCTGGTTGTGAGGTGATATAACTGATAGTTTTTTGGAATTCTAAAGAGAATGCAAACAGATCATGACATGATTTTTCATTGTGCACAGAATAGTAGAACCAAAGGACATACCTACTATTTGAATTAGTTTAAATTCAAATATTTCAGTGATTAAGTAGCTACCTGTGGGACAAGTTTCTCCAGAAAATGCTGAGAGAAGCTGGTGCTGATTTTTTTCAAATACTAATTGTTTAGATTTCTTTCAGAAAATCGCACTTTGGGAGCTGTATATCAATGGAGTGACCTTCGAATTTAGGTCCTCAACAATGGAGTTTTTCTCATGTGATGACTGTGTCTCTTGTAGACTAATTGTTAGAGATTGATTACCAGGACAAGCTGACAGCACTATTATTGGGGTCTCTAGTGGTACAGTGGTAATATTCCTGCCTCTGAGCTAGAATCTGTGCTTAATTCTTATCAGTGTTGGAGGTGCATCACAATATGTTTAACAAGTGGATTAAAAATTGTATACTTCAAAAACTAGTTCATTGCCTGTGAAATGCTTTGGGATATCCTTAGTTAGCAAAGGAAGCAGCGCCCTTGTAATTGTATAATGTAAATAAAAATGAACCTTGATTTTTTTTGTAGAGTAATTGACTCCTTGACCAGAAATGTGCTGTCACTTCATTGGTCTTGACATTAGAATGGAATGAGTACTAGCAACAAGACTACAAAATACAAGCAGTGACCAAAAAAGAGATTGCTCCTGGTGCTGACATCTAAATGAGAAGAGTGGCTTACCTCTGCACACTGCTGATCCAGTCAGAGGGTCAGCAGCTCTGCAGCATTAGAAGTACCACTAACAGACATATCCACTCCCAACACTCTTCCAGAGGGCTTTGCAAATACACAGCCCTTCTCTTTAATGAGATAGCAGTTTAACTTGCACAAACTTCGCAAATTATAGGGTCATAAAGTTGTACAGCATGGAAACAGACCCTCCGTCCAACTCATCATGCTGACCAGACATTTCAATCTGACCTAGTCCCATTTACCAGCATTTGGCCCATATCCCTCTCAACCCCTCCTATTTATATACCCGTGCAGTTGCTTTTTAAATGTTGCAATTATATCCAACTCCATCACTTCCTCTGGCAGCTCATTCCAAACATGCACCACCTTCTGGGGGTGTAAAAGCTACCCCTCAGGTCCTCTATAAATCCTTCCCCTCTCAACTTAAACCTATCCCCTTCAGTTTTGTACTTCCCCCACTCCAGGAAAACGACCTTGGCTATTCACATTATCTATGCCCCTCATGATTTTATAAACCTCTATAAGGTCGCACCTCAGTCTCCAATACTCCAGGGGAGAAAAAGCCCTGGCGTGCTAATGCTTCTCCCTACAACTCAAACTGTCCAGTGCTGGCAACATCCCTGTAATTATTTTCTGCAGCCTTTCAAGTTTAACAACATCAAAACTCATTGCAAAAGTTACAGACCACTCAGAATTAGGACATGTTCTGAAATTTATTAAACAAGAATACTTAGAAACCAAGGCAGTGCTGAGCTGTGTTATTGAACGTGCCTGCTAGAGAGCTAGATGTCAGTCAGACTTGATGATAATGACAAAATCTCTAACGGGGAAAGCATTATACATCTTGAGAACTGTCTGTCAACTCATCTTGCAGCCATTCTAAGTAAAATTATATGCATAATGGATTACAGTGGAATGTGTGTGTCCTATGCTGTTCATAGTAAATCAAAGAGTTGACACTAATTTATCCGTTATTAATATTATGGGTAAGCTTAACATTAAAGAATAAATTTCTCTATATTGATCAACAATGTAAATGCAATTAATGTTCTAAAAAATATTATTGGCCACTAAATTCCTATTAGCAGAATTACTACTCCTAAGTCACATCATGACAACAGTTTGCAACCACTTGTCGAGGAACTTTGCACACAGGGAACAGAGTCTGGAGGGTGTTATAAAGCAGTACTAAGAAGATGATAATTCAGTGTTGCCCATTAGTGTCATCTCAATGCTGAAGATATTTTACTGCCTTAAAATATATAATGGAAGTACTCTTTGTGATAGTACAGATAAATGTAGAGACTTCTGAACTTCACACTTTTTATCCTTTTTTCAAACTGATGTATCATGATGAAAGATAATATAAAGTTCACACTGGCTTGAATATCACAGGGTTAGACTTGAACCTTTAGTGTGATTTATTTTACTGCCTAATCCAGAGGGAATTCAATATATTGTACCTTCTCTCCCTCTCTATCTGAATTGCACACTCCCTATTTGGAAAATTAATAAGTTGTAGCCTAAAGTTGCACCAAATTAATCAGATGGAATATACTGATCAGTACATTGGCCATGAATTTCCTTGTTTGGGAAGACCAAATGAAGATACAGAGCTTGGGTCAAATACCCCATTCGCAATATGTATATAAATTGCCTGGATGAGGGAAGCAAATGCAACATTTCCAAGTTTGCTGACAACACAACTGGGCAAGATTGAAAGTTATGAGGGGCAAGGTGGTTTAGGTAAGTTGAATGAGCAGACAAACACATGACAGATGTGGTGCAATGTGATTAAAAGTGAAGATTGGAACCCAGTGAGGAAAAATAGAAAGAAGGAGTATTATTTAACAACACGTTTTATTCTTATTTCCTTAGCATTCTTTGTTGCATAAAATAAGGACCATGTATTTTCTATATTAAATGGCCCTGCCCCTGTCTACCTATTTTATCCTCTCTAATTGATCACCTCCCCCTTGCCTTGCAACACCTAGCATGCAAAGATATAGTTTGCTGTCATGACAAGCAATTCAGGCCAGTCATATTTGATGTGCATGTTCTTTGTTTAGTTATCGTTATGTGAAAAATATCATCTGAAAGTTGCTAAATCCAAGTGTTCTTCAGTGATTTCTGTAGGAATGTGCAGGTATGTTGATGGTTTAATTGTGATGTAACCATTATTGAAACTTTTGTCAGTCCTTTTTGTCAGCTTACCAATCACAATCTACACAGTAGAGAGGAAAACTAAAACAGGAAATGGTCCAAAGAGAGAGTATGATAATAAATTTGTGGGTGGCACACAAATGCACTCTAAAGTCACTTGTAACATAGTAATAGCAAAAGGATGGTCTGCAAGAAAGGTGGATCAATAGAGGACAAGAGAAGAGATTTCTTTTCTGAAAATGGAAGCATGACTAATGCATTAAATGAGTATTTTGCAAGTAAATTCATTGTGAAGAAGGCAATGGTATACACATTAGATAGGATAAAATTGTGGGAGGGCCATTTAAAGTAGAACAACACCCAGACTGGATATTTATACACCAAAGAAGGGTAAGAGAAATTAGGGTAGAAATTGGGAAGTCTTCAGCCAGAATGCTCAAACCTCTTGAGATGTGGGAATGGAATGAAAGAACTGTGTGATTGTAAAAGTTACATCGGTTTCAAAAGTGGGAATAAGAAAACCAAGCAACTTCAGGCCATCCAGCCTAATGTGGATGACAGAACCTTTTTGGAGTCATCAACCTGGTACAAAATTAATTGACACTTAGGAAATCGTAGGCTAATAAATGATAGGTATCATGGATATGTTAAAGGCACATATGTTTGATTAACTTGATGAATACGCCAATGATGGAACTGAGAAGTGGTGTAGTGGAGTTGTGCATATGAGATTTGAAGACATTTGATAAAATATTATACATTGGATTTGTTGGCAACATTGAAATCCATGGGATTAATGTTGCAGCTGCTTAAATAGAAATTGGCTAAGGGATTGAAAGCAGAGAGTGGTGATGAAGTGTGGATTTGGGAGAATCCAAAGTTGGTTTCTGTCCCTTTTCTAACAGTAGCCTTCACAGCCAGCTGGCCTTTTGGGCATGGCATAGGCCTCTCCTTCGTAGTGGGTAAAGTTACCAGTTGTGATAGGATGACACCTTTATGTGTCTATTAATTGGCTACTTAAAGACCTCGGTATGTCGAAAAATAAGTCATCCAATATCTACCTTGCTATATCAAAGAATAAAATCTCGTCCTTAGGAATGATTTCATTTTTATTTTCTAGGTCTGTACTGACTAAATGTTTAAAGCTTTTTTTTTTGTTCAGAATTGGGTTTTTCAATCCTTATTCTCTACCAACTATAATTGTTAAATTTTCAATGAGAATGACTGGTGTATGCTTGACATTCACTCTAAATGAGCACAGATTTGGCCACAGTAGAAAAGCAAGTAAAGTAGATGGGGTACTTAGACACAAAGCAACACAACAAAAAAATAGGATAAGAACTTGAGGCTCTGTAGTTGGCACAGACTGGTGTATCTGTCATATAGCCAGTGGTGTACCTAGAATATGTAAGTGTTGGGCCTTGTGCCCGATGTCTGTCTCTAATCAGCAAGCACCAAGATCCTAGATCCTAGCCCTTTATTTTTGCTGATCCATTGAGCAATGTAAAAGTATAACAATTTTCCCCAGGCACAAGAATCAGGAAACACTTATTAATAAAATAAACAGCTTGTGAGGCTTTGGGAATTGTTTTTAATGTCAGGACAATAGAAGCAGCCTGAATGGGTGGGGTCTATTCCTTGGATTCACCATTCAAACGTACTACTCGTATATTACACACTAATATATTATGCCCAATACCATTGGCCCTTATCTTTTGTTAACCTTTTGTGTTGGACTTGATTGAATGCCTTTTGGAAGTCCAAATTTACTACATCCACTGGTTCCCCTTTAGCTATCCTACCAGTTATGTCCCGAAAATATCTCTAATAAATTTAATAAATATATTTCCTCTTTTATAAAACCGTGTTAACTTTGTCTGATCATATTTCTTTTATGTGCATTATTAATTATTTTTTGTGAAACGATTATAACACTTTCATGATGACTGGTGACAAGGGGAGGAAATGGCCTAGTGGTATTATCGCTGGCCTGTAAATCCAGAGACCCGGATAATGTTCTGGGGACCCGGGTTCAAATCCCGCCATGGCAGATGGTGGAATTTGAATTCAATAAAATATCTGGAATTAAGAGTCTAATGATGACTATGAATCCACTGTCGATTGTTGCGAAAAACCCATCTGTTTCACTAATATCCTTTAGGGAAGGAAATTGCCATCTACATGTGACTCCAGACCCACAGCAATGTGGTTGACTCTGGGCAATTAGGGATGGGCAATAAATGCTGCCTAGTTAGTGATGTCCCCATCCCATTAATGAATTTAAAAAAAGCTAATTGGAACATAGTTCATTTTCTGTCTCTCCTTTCTTGAAAAGCAGTGTCATATTCACTAACTGCCAATCTACTAGGACATTCTAGAATCTGGTGATATTTTGAAAGTCATAATCCTCAAGTATGCACTACCTCGGCAGTTACCTATTTTAGAACTTTAAGATGTAGGCCACCAAGTCCTGGGCATGTGTCAGATTATATTCATGAGAATTTCTCCAAAATATTTTCTCTGATATTAATTGTTGTACGTTCGTCATGAAAAACTGCCAAAATTGATCAATTTTCATAGCCTTGTAGTTACTCTCTATTTCTGGCTTACTATTGAAAACCTATCATCATTGTTTGATGTGGGATAAATCTAAACAAAATAAATGCTTGCCTCAGTTGACAAAAGTTCATGAGTAAGAATATAAGCTCCTACCTTTTGTTTCAATCAGACCCTTAAGGAAGGCAGAAATATAAGAATGACTGAAATTAATTGTACATGTTAATTGTTGATTAAATGATGTCTAAAATATACTGGAAGTTTCTTCAAGCTTTCTTTCTAGTTTGATTATATTTGAAAGGTGGGACAGAAGAGGGAAGAATAGCAGATAATTTCACCAGGATAGAAGTTTTATGGAGAAGGAAAAGACTGTTCTGAATATGTCAGATGGTTAGAATTAGAGGCAAGTAGCAAACCCAGTGTAGGGAGTCTGGTTTGCAATCAGTAATTTGCTGATTTTTAGGTGGTTCGAATCACCCCCAGATTGCTGGTTCTGACACTGGGCATATTTAGGAATGTGAAATGAAAAAGGCAGTAGACAGGTGTTTCAGAGCAAGAGAATCTCTGTGTTTATTAAATATCAAAGGTAAGTATGATACAAAAAATTAAGGCAAATGTAATAAACAGTGAAATTAACACTAGTAATTATACAGAGGACAATAATTAAGTAAACTATCAAAATAAACACAGGTTAAACACAGAGGTTAAACTGCAGTTTCAATCGCAGAAACTTTAATCAGGCTTCCCAACCTTGAGGTCCCTGCACTGTCACCACCCGCCTTCCCCTCCCTGCTAGCTCGGTTGGAAACTTTGAGGTCTTGAAAGCTTAAGCTCAGCACTGGGGGAAAAAGCAATTTTGAAGTTGAGCTGACTCTTCCCGCTTGCCCTACCTGGTGCCTCAATGAAGACTTCAGATTTTGTAGACCTTCAGTCTGGGTTGAGGCCGCTGATGCAGTAAGATGCGTATTGGATTTATCCAGTGAGTAATTGGCTTCCTTTACTTTCTGATGATTTATGCAGGCTGGTTTTCACCTCAGGATGTGTCTGAGGCTTTTTTGTGTCGGTCGGGTCGGTGGTTTTCGGAGGTTGTCGGTTCTTAGATCTGCTGGTCGAGGTCAGTTGCTGTTGGTTGCCCTGGTGAGGAACAGGCCTGTGTTGGTAGGTTTCGGAATTGTTGTCAGGATCCCCATTCTGGAAATAGCTCTTAGAAATAGCTGCTGGGAATTAGCTGTTGGAATTCTTCTTCTGGTGTTCACTGTTTGGCATACAGGGGATCACTTTCAAGGAGATAACTGTTTAGGATCCCTCTTCTGGAGATAGCTGTGGGGATAGACCTTTCAGGTGAGATCAGGGCCTGCAGTTATACTAATTGCAGGCCTCTTATCTTTGTGCCACAGCTCTGCTTGCCATTGTGTGACTGGTGTTTGCTTTGAGGTCACTTGGCTTCCTGACTGTTAACAGTATGTGTGAATGTATTTCAATTGAAGCTGAATGCCCAATATCTCTGTGAATGAATATTGATTGAAATTAAGTGTCCGGTATCTGTATAGGTTGCATAATGTCTGTGTTACATAGCCCGAGGTGTAAAAGTTAGTTTCAGTCTAGATTGTTCTCTTAGAGTGGAGGTGCAAATTGGAATTTTCAGGCTGAAAAATGGTTCCAGGCAGCTATCTCTCTATCTATGTATTTTTCCCCAGAACTCAGCCCAAGTGACCCCTTTATTCTAAAACTTTTTGAAAAGTCCAGGGTTTTGGCCCAGTATTGTAGAACATGGGGATTTTTTGCTGAATGCTACACCAGAGAAAGCATACATAGATGACAGAGGGAAAACCAAACATGATTTTATAAAATCTGCAATAAATAGAAGTGGGAAGTGGGCAATTAATGCAAGGGGATAACATTAGATCTTGAGACAAATGCAAATAAGGATCAAAATTCCTTTTAGATAACATTAGAAAGAGAGAACACAGAAATTTGAATTAGAGAGTGTTAAAGAAGAAATAGAGTAACAACAAAAGATATGTTATAGGTTGAAAAATAATAACCAGTCAGTGCAGACTCTGTTGAAAAAGTGAGAGATGGATTGTTGTTCAGTGGGTTAATCCAGGGGGCTGTGTGACGAAACTGAGGTTTTAAGAGGTGTATTTGTTTTGGTCTATTTTTGTGAAGAAAAGTTGAGATTCAGGTACCGAGTGGTCTGCTCCAGAGCCAATAAAGTAAACAACTTACGAGGCCTTGGTTTTCTTCTTTAAAATTGGGTGGAGTCAAGATTCCACAGAACCAGGAATTTTTATTTTACTTTTAGCCTTCAGCTGCTGGAGTCTTGAAGCTGGATGTGGAGGCATTTATTCCTCTCTCTCTTAAGCTAAAAGCTGGGGTTCTCTTCTTACTGCTAGAATTGCACGTAAGACAATCTATTTTCTTGAATTTGCCTTTGCCAAGGATGTGTTTATGGGGAGTCACTATATTAGAACAGTTAATTAGTAGTAGTTTATATATGATTTCATTATGCACTTCGATAAAGTTACAGTTAAGCCAATTCTTTGATTTTTATTTTGACTGTATTTTAATTATAAAGTATGAATAAAGTGAGTTTTGTATCAAGCCTGGTAGTTTGACCAATTGAATTGCATTGGGATCACAATGCCTTACACTTACCTTTAAAATAGGAAAAGTTAGGGTCTGAATTATCTTCTTAAAATATTTTGAGGGGGTTTAGTCTGGTCCATAAAAAAGTTGTGATCAGACATATGGGAAAATCCTTAATATGGACATAGGAAATTTCCAGCTTTACTGAGAGCCTGTTGCAGCTTAATAGGCTTATGCAGTAAAACAGTCAATTCTGCAACTCTCCTGGGAAATGTCACAAGAGATTGACTATTAACAGAAACACGTTCCAATATGCATTATGTGTTTTTTCTTTTTTTTGTTTCAGTGATTTGAATTTCCGTGTAAAGATCTTTGCTGTCTATCATGTCAAGTTGATAGGCAGCATGTCTTACAACAGAAGCGCAGTGTATTTCTTCAAAATGTCACTGCTGAGCTTAATGCTTGTCTTGCAACTCAATGTGGATTAGCGTTGGCTCCAAAAGATTTAATGCAGGACAAACTTTATGAGGGAAAATGATTTCCCCCTGAGGGAGATAAATTACAATTTCTTATGTTAACTGACAAGCTCAGAATTTTTTTTTTTGCTTGCTGGCCATTTTCAGTTAAGATTAAACAAAGTTGGATAGCCATGAAAATTGGTGCAGGGATCAGCATGTACAATTATCCTGTGTCATTCATTGTAGTGTAGGAAACAAGCAAACTTCATGCTGCCTGCTGATTTGAATGATTTCAGTGTTCAGTTAGCATCAAATGTATGTTTGATTCACTGGCAACATCCACGGAGATGGCAAATACTGTAAAAGACGAGCAACATTTGAAGCTCAACTGCCCTGATTAGAACTAGGCAGTGCCTCTTAAAGTTGGTAGGAGGCAGGGGAGGAGGGGGTGGTGGGGTGCAGGATATTGTGATTCAAGCAGAGGTTAGTAGGCGTGTTTAAAAATGACCTGAGAAATATTGAAGAATGACACAAGGTAGAGTAGGGTGTAAGGTTTTCAAATGCTGTACCAGAAACCTTGGCAGAAGGGATGAAAAGAGGTGACCTCATGGATTCTCATGAGCTAGGATGCCATATGGAAACATGCTCATAAGACAATGGAAGTGCATAGTTTGGAGGCCAATGCTTGGAGTTAAGGACATGGATGCCGTGTTGCAAGAAGTTCAATGACCCCAGATAAATGGTCAGGGTCAGTAAATGTATCTTCAATGCCATTTCCCTCCAACTGCACTTATTCAACAACCAGTAACATTTATCAATCATCACTTATGTCTAACATTCAGTAACTCCATCCCACCCTCACATGCTTAGCTCCAATCCTCACACCCACAATCTCACAGCTCCACATTGAGCCAGTTATTCAGTCATGACTGCAACATCACCTAAACACATTACACATCACTCTTTGACAGCCTTCTCTCTCTTTTATACAGGCAAAGGCTGGATACAGCAGGAGTTAAGTGACAAGGACAGGGCCATCTTCTTTTCCAACAAATCCCATCCACACATCTACACACACAGACAATCACCCAAGGGCTGACACATGGTGGACACACTTGCAGACATACAGCTGTGACACTCACTCACTCACTATCCTAAAACTAAACTTTCTCACATTCCAAGATAACAAGGTGTAGAGCTGGATGAACACAGCAGACCAAGCGGCATTATAGGAGCAGGAAGGCTTTTTTTTGACATTTCGGGCCTAGACCCTTCATCAGAAATGGGAGAGAGGAAGGGGGTTCTGAAATAAATAGGGAGAGATAGGGAGGCGGATAGAGGAGAATATAGGTGGAGAGGAAACAGACAGGTCAAAAAGGAGGGGATGGAGCCAGTAAAGGTGAGTGTAGGTGGGGAGGTAGGGAGGGGATACGTCAGTCCAGGGAGGACGGACAGGTCAAGGGGGAGGAATGAGGTTAGTAGGTAGGAAATGGGGGTGCGGCTTGAGGTGGGTGGAGGGGATAGGTGGGAGGAAGAACAGGTTAGGGAGGCGGGGACGAGCTGGGCTGGTTTTGGGATGCGGTAGGGAGAGGGGAGATTTTGAAACTTGTGAAATCCACATTGATACTATTGGGCTGCAGGGTTCCCAAGCGGAATATGAGTTGCTGTTCCTGCAACCTTCGGGTGGCATTGTTGTGGCACTGCAGGAGGCCCAGGATGGACATGTTGTCTGAGGAATGGGAGGGGGAGTTGAAATGGTTTGCGACTGGGAGGTGCAGTTGTTTATTGTGAACCGAGTGTAGGTGCTCTGCAAAGCGGTCCCCAAGCCTCCGCTTGGTTTCCCCGATGTAGAGGAGGCCACAACGGGTACAGCTGATGCAGTATACCACATTTAGCAGATGTGCAGGTGAACATCTGCTTGATGTGGAAAGTCTTCCTGGGGCCTGGGATGGGGGTGAGGGAGGAGGTGTGGGGGCAGGTGTAGCACTTCCTGCGGTTGCAGGGAAAAGTGCCTGGTGTGGTGGGGCTGGAGGGGAGTGTGGAGCGGACAAGGGAGTCACGGAGAGAGTGGTCCCTCCGGAAAGCAGATAAGGGTGGGGAGGGAAAAATGTCTTTGGTGGTGGGGTCGGATTGCAGATGGCGGAAGTGTCGGAGGATGATGCGTTGGATCCGGAGGTTGGTGGGGTGGTATGTGAGGATGAAGGGGATTCTTTTTTGGTTATTATTGTGGGGACGGGGTGTGAGGGATGAGTTGCGGGAAATGCGGGAGACACGGTGGTGGGCGTTCTCAACCACTGAGGGGGGGATGTTGCGGTCCTTGAAAAATTTCTCACATTCCAGTTCCCCTGTCACCCCAAACTACACTCCAATATAACGTCAAAAGTGGACATGTTTGCTGATTGTTGCAGAGTTCAGTATAATTCTCAACCCCTCCAGTACAGAAATAGTCCATGCAGCTGATCTGGGCAACAGTCAGCCATGGGCTGATGAATGCCATGTAACATTTGCATCATGCAAGTGCCAGGAAGTGATTACTGTCTGGTGTTACCAATTGAAAAACTGAACATGGCTAACCACTCAAAAAGCCTGGCAAGAAGGACAGGTTAGATTTTGCGAATTCTGCGTTGACTGATGAATCTTCTAACTGGTCAAAGATTTCTAGCATCTAGAAGCTGCTAGTTTGGAATATGTTGGAATATTCTCCAAGTGCCTGATTGAGAGAGTCCAGCTTTAAAAACAGTCAAGAGGCTTGACACAATTCATGAAATAACAGTCTGTTTGATTGGCACCACATCCACCAATTTAAATGTTCACTTTTTCACCAGCTGTGCATAGTAACAGTAATGTGTACCATCTATGCAGCATTAGGCACTCTGTAACAACTCACCAAGGCTCTTTCAACAGCACCTTGCTTCATCTTCACCTGATGACCACTCCGAAAGCTTGTGATTTCAAATAAACCTGTCAGACTATAACCTGGTGTCGTGTGACTTTTGACCTTGTCGACCCCAGTCCAACACCGTCACCTCCAAATCATGGTATCTAAGACAAGGATAGAGTGTATGTGGAAGGGTGCATGTAGTGCAGTGGGAATATCCTTACCTATGGGCCAGATGGCCCAGGTTCAAGTACCACCTGTTCCAGAGGTATGTCATAAGTATATCTTATAAGGTTGATTAAAAATATCTTGAACATACATTTAAATAATAGCACCTGCAAGATATATTCCATTCTGAACTGGAACTACATCACTTCTCCTTTACTGAGTCAAAATCCTGGAGTCCCTCACAGTATGGTGGAGAGCATCTGTTTAACCACAGCATCATCAACTATTCAACAGAAATAAGGGATAGACAATAAATGGGGTGCCAGTGTTGCTCGTATCTCATGCATAGATAAAATAAACATACTCAGTTGCAATGAGATAAGCATATACTTTTTCCTTTCCTCCTTCAGTACTCAGTTGTGCAGGTATCTATACTCCAGAGGGCAAGATTGACAAGTCATGAGCTGCAGAGGACTCAGATGAGCACTGGATATGGTAAAATTTGCACAACTACATTCTTATGTCTGCCAGAAAAACTATGTTCAGTCTGTAGGTGCATGGAGGAATGTAGCACTAAAGTGGTATTGAGCTTTGCACAGAGTTTGGAGCACATTTGTTACAGCATGGATATGTGGGCAATGCATCAGCGCGTTAGTGGACCTAACTATCTCTTATTTGCTGATGTCACAGCTTCCAATGCAGCAGGAGTAGAATCCACTAAATAACTGAGTGCTGGCACAGAAGCTCAGACAGCTGTCATACAAGATCAGATTATATACGAGCCTGCTCATCATGGCAAGAGATTACATTGTAAAGTAGGCTTTGCAGGTTGTCACAAGAAATCTGTTCTCCAATTGTAGAGTTGTTGAGGCACTATCCCAGGGGATTGGTAATTTTTCAACGGAGCATGTTCCTGCTCTCCTCTCTCAGGATGACAGCATTCGCCTTCAAACACCTTCCACTTCAATGTCCTTTCTGTAGCTTGTCAACAAACCAGTACAGACTACTGCTGTCCCACACTGAAATGATTCAATCTCGAGCTGTGCGTTACAGTCCCTAAACTGCTTGAGGTTGTCTTCCAAATCCATCTGCAATCAGTCGGTTCAGTATAGTGAAAATAATGTTTTTGAAGATTTTATATGGACATTAAGCCCTTTTAACTCCTTTCAATTATCAAAACATTAATTTATTATGTACATGAAGAGCATCCTTTAACATTTTGCAAAGGATGGGCGTATCTTATTTTTGCCAGTCTTGTCTTGCATTCGAAGATTTTAGAAACCATGGACAACTAATTATAGAGCACATGGTATTTTTCTAGAAGACCACTTCTGAAACCTTATTATATTTGCTACTTATATTCGTAGTACTGTGTAAAGCTTGTTTACTTGTTTACCTAAAGTTTGTTTTGGGTATTACCTCAGTGGTGGTAGAAGGTAAAAGAAGGTAGAAAATATTCCATTGCAGTGTATATAGAGTGATAGCCATGGACCTGCTTAGCAGGGAAACAGACCCTTTGGTCCAACTTGTCCATGCCAACCAGATATCCTAAATTAATCTAGTTCCATTTGCCAGCATTTGGCCCATTTCCCTTTAAACTCTTCCTATTCATGTACCCATCCAGATGACTTTTAAAATGTTGTAATTGTATCAGCCTCCACAGCTTCCTCCAGCAGCTCATTCCATACATGCACCACCCTCTGCGTGAAAAAGTTGCTCCTTAGGACCCTTTTAAATCTTTCCCCTCTAACCTTAAACCTATGCCTTCTGGTTTTGGACTCCCCCAACCCAGGGAAAAGACCTTGGCTATTCACCCTATCCATGCCTCTCATGATTTTATAAACCTCTATAAGGTCACACCTCAGCCTTCAACACTCCAGGTATTTTTTTTCATTTTTCCTCACTTTTCTTCATTCACAAGGCCCTTTCACTAGAAATTTTTATCAATTTCTTAAGTTTCTGCCTAAATAAATTCTGAAATCTGCACAATTCCATAGCCCTAATCTAAATTCCTTCTCTGGCCCTTTCATGGTTCCCTGCAGTTGTGCCTCGTTAAACCTAATCATACTCATGGCTATGTTTTTTGGGAGAGTTAATGACTGCTTTAGTCTTTCTTGCCTTCCCTTTTTGGTCTTTTTGCACTATTTCATCAACTTATTACCTTTTACCTTGGTAATCTCTAATGTCATCTCCTCAAGATTCTGCTTCCATTAGTCTGTACAATGTCTTCTTCACTCATGGCTTTTTCTTCTCTAATTGTGCCTGGCTTTGAAGTGCTGAGTTTGCCTTTTTTCTGTGTCTACAGGTGCTATAATCTGTCTTTGTCAGTAGTCACCCTGCAACTGCCGATCAACTACCTGTTTCTTCTTAAAGCAGTACTGCTACTAAAGTGGTAAACTTGTTTGCTTGATTTTATTTTTCCCTTTTCTTAGACATTTTTGGATTTCTTCTCCCCATATTGCTGGTCAAATCCGAACCACTAGAATCATGAGGTATTTTTCCAAATGACCACTCTTGATGCTTTGTAATATCTGCCAGTATGTGCTACTGGGTAAAGGTTGTTTGAGGTATTTTGTTGCCACCAAATTTGCTTCACCTTTGTTTTGTCTTTGACCTATCTAGTCCTTAATGGCAGATGGTGCCCCACTGTAAACTATCTGCAGAAGAGGTACTGTTGTTAAACAGTACAAAAGCTTAATACATGATAACAATAAGTACAAGAACCATTTGGTCAGATATAATTCTAAAACCTTAGGAAGTTGCTACAGATGCATCTAATCCATCTGAAAGCTATGATAGAACATATTGTGTCCACTTACAGACTGTGATGCATCAGCATAATGAATGGATCCAATATAACAAGAACACTAACATCTTTAGAACTGTAAAATTATATTATAAAGCAAGCAGTGAGGAAGGTCCTATCCATCTCTAGCTTTGGTCCATCAAAAGAGATCAATGCTGCAGAAGGTAGCCGAGCTGTACATGTTTTTTTCCTTCAGGCAAGTCTCAGTATCGATCAAATTCAAAGTCTTTTGAACAGAGGTACCTCTCCATGAGAATAACCTTACCTTATTGTAAATGTTGTTTCTTTATTCTCATTTTGTGCATTAATCTCAAGAAATCAATATCTGCATCTTTTATCTGGGACAATGATTATGTTTTATGAGCTGACTTGAATCTTTTGCTGATTTCGTGAGGGCGAGGCATAGTTAGAAAATGCCTTGATCTCATCTGTACCATTGAGTAGAAATACTATGTGTGAAGTCTCCAGTGCCTATATCTTTAGAAGTAATAATTGCAAATGTCTGCCATTGAGTCTTGTCAGGTTTCCTATAGTATGGTTTCAGTAACAAGAAAAGAAAGAGCAGGCAGCCTATGAAATAAAATTTAACTTCAAATGGGAAAAGGAAAGTATTTATCATTTGTTAAATTGTACAGTAGAGACGCAGCAAAACAAAACACACAATACTTGTGATAACTGGACTAGAAAATCACTTGAAAACTTTGCAATATCGTTACATGCACACACAATTTATTGTATGAAAAGTATGGGCAAAATGCCAGATGCATTCTTGAACTGTACTATTTAAAAATGAGGATGATTCATAAGCATAATAAACCAAAAGAAAGCATGAAAATTGCGTTAAAAAATAATTTTGCACCATGCAGCTGCCAAGCAAAAGGATAAACATTCAATGATAGTTTTTTTTTATTGAAACTGATGGGGCATGATCACCTAGCCAGGATAGGCTGTAAATTAACAGTATAATTTCAGTGTACTACTGTGTTAGTGCCGATCCTTTGAATTTAATACTGCATCAAAAATCCTGGCCCAAAGTAAGCATTATCAATGTTTGTTTAGAAACAAAGTTTCAACCGTGTTTCTTACAAATATCAGTTTTGCTGAAGCCAGCCTTAATAATTTGAACTGAAGTTCATTTTGGAATTACTTGCTTAAGCACCAACATTCCAGATCTGAGCTAGTTCATAAACCATATAACAAGACAACCAAACTTGTAGTAACTATGCTATTTACTTCAAATTTATGAGCCACACTGCAACTAAGCAATGAGATACATTCATGGAAAAATTGTTGTTCTAAATGTATTGGATTTTGTCATTTTATAATTTCACTTTTAAAAAAAAATGTTCAGCACCATAACTTCCAGCAAATGCAGAGTGAAGCTCAGCACATTCAAATATAATTTTCTGTCCAGAATTGACAATTTGACACAACAAACTAAAATGCCAAGTAGACTCTGTGTGACTTAGTTGTATCACCTGTCTTTGCTCTTCTCTGCTTCATGGACTGTGTTTGTTATTGATAAATGAGATTCAGAAATTACAGAATTGCATTAAAAAATAAAGAAGAAATATTAAATACAGCAATTAAACTTGAAGTGGATCAAACGCCTGATCTGGATGGTTTAAATTTGTACATTTCAAATAAATAAAAGAAGAAAGAGACTAATGAAGACAAATTCATTATTACCTGAAACAGGAAAATTGATAATGGAGGACAAGGCAAGGCAGAGAAATTAAACAATTGCTTTAGTTTTGTCTCTACAGAAGAACTACAAATAACTTGCAAGTATTTCTAGAGAAGGTAGGGAGGAATTGAAGGAAATTTGTATTAATAAAATGAAATACTACAGAAATTAATGGAACTCGAAACTGGTAATTCCTCAGGTCTCATAATCTACATTCCAGAATACTAAAAGAGGTGGCCATGGAGACAATGGATGTGCTGGTTGTCATTTTCCTAAATTCTGTAGATTCTGGAATAGACCCAGAAAATTGCAGAGTGGCATAGGTAAGCCCACTGTTTATGAAAGACAGGAGGAAGAGTACAGGTAATTACAGACAAATTAGCCAAACATCTGTAATGAGTACAATGCTGAAGTCTATTATAAAGGATGCAATATTATGATGCTTAGAAAATATCAGTAGAGTTGCACAAAGTCAACATGGATTCATGAAAGGGAAATTATGTTTGACAAACCTAATGGGATTTATTGGGAATGTAACTAGGAGAATAGATAAGGGAGGAACAGTAAATGTATTTTATTTGGATTTTCAGAAAGCTTCTGGATTTCATTAGAACAATGTAAGAGACTAAGAATAGAAAGGTGAGAATGGGACTGATGTAGAAAATTAAAATGAAAGATGGCTGGAAGGAAGGGGTCATGCTTGCTAAGTAAATAGAAGTGCTCTGTAAAGTGACATTTAGTCTTCCTAATCTAGAGCAGACTTCATCATAAACAGGTTAAAATTGATGACTCAGTTTTATATTGATGATATGAAGGACAATGGAATCCCTACTAAGGAAGAAAATGGAACATTTGAAAAATCAAATACAAATATGAATGATCAGCATTGATTTCAAAAGGAACATTATTGTTTGACCAAGCTTGAAGAATTCTTTTAAGAGACACGAGAGAATGATGGTGTGTTGCAGTTCACTCAGGGAGTCTGTGTTGCTGCAGTAACCTGTACATTGCAGAATAGAGTTGTGGATAGTCATGTTAGCAGCTCTAACACTCTTTCCATCACATCAGTACTCAAAATAAACGGGGTGGCAGGCAAATTTAACCCTCAAATCACCCAGGAAAATTAATTCAACGGGACAACCGATGAGTGAAAGTTTCCCCATAATCATAGAAGCGCTACAGTGTGGAAAGAGGCCATTTGGTCCTTTGTGCTTGCACCAACCTGTTAAATTAGTATTAAATTACTTAGTGCCAATGTCCTGCTAACCATCCACTACCCACTTGGTTGCCTGAATTGAATCCACCTCAATTATATTTCCATACGGTGCATTCCATACCTAAACTACTTGCTGTGTGAAAGAATGGGAACATCTTCTTCCTATCTACTATATCCAGCATGCTCATGATTTTGAAAACCTCTATTAGGATGAGGAGCAGCTCATCAATCATGAGCTGATTCTCTCTCATTTCTAAATAGGGATTTATAGTGAATCTATTAGCAACAAGTGCAGGATGAAAGCAACCTATGACTTGAGGCTGAAAACCAAAGGCAAGACACTGTCAACCGGAAGTGGGAGGACAAGGGATGGGAATGAGAGCTCAGGTCTGGGGGTGGACAGAGGTGGCAGTGGGAGGAACCAGTTGCTATTTTTCCCGAGGATGTGAGAGGGAGCAAGAGCTGGAAGTAGATAACAAGGTGTAGAGCTGGATGAACACAGCAGGCCAGGCAGCATCAGAGGAGCAGGAAAGCTTTCCTGCTCCT
>NC_063350.1:43436153-43460797 GCF_021869965.1 Rhincodon typus | reverse complement strand
CTTGGCCTGCTGTGTTCATCCAGCTCTACACCTTGTTATCTTAGATAGATATCAATGTTCGGTTTATTAAACACAATGTATTCACGCACATTAAATAAACCCGTAGACAGAAAAGGTAAGAAAAATGCTAAGGTAATGGACAATCTTCAAGTGTAAAAGCAAGAAATAAATCGATAGGTTTGTTTAAAATAATTGTTAAACATACACACCCTCTATAATCCTGTGCAGATTTGTTTGGCAGAAACACCCCTGTCTGATTGTTCATATAAATGCTGTTATAGAGCAGGACCTGAATTTATAACATTCTGATTGCCACTAGGCAGGATTCATACAGTATTATGAGCACACTTCTAAGATTTGTTAATGGAAAAATGTAGAGTTTAAAGTATAATTTATTCCCTCAGAATATCAGTTACTTTTTTAAAGTAACGTGTCAGCACTTTGTGACGTTATTTGCTTGCTGAATTATTGCTCTTCTGACATCTTAATGGACATAGACCTTTCAATTTAAGGGAGACAGTGATTGGATCAAAATAAATTATAACAGGTGAACGGGAAACCTTGATGGAGTCTATTAATATTGAATATAAAGCCCTCCATGTGATAAGGGAAGCTATTAATATTTGAGTATACAAGAGTAATATGAACTAAAATAAACAAACTCTTTTCAGCTTTAGAGACTGAAAATAAAATATAAATGCCAAAGTGTGATAGATGTGTACAATCCACAAGCAATTCAACATTAGATGCCTTGGAATAAATGCCACAATGGCACATGCGTTTTATTTTATGCTTTCTTGTTTTTATCTTGTGTGCAGGGCAGTAGTAATAAATAATTAATCACTTGAATTTGATTGGTCATTTGAGCAGTCATGGTTAATATAATGTTGAACTATCTATCTTGATCTTGTTTCACACACGGCAATCCTCAGCACTAAACTCAAGAGTATTGCTGTTAAATTATTTTCACTTTCATCTACCTTATGAAGAGCTGAAAAAATGTTACAATTGTTTACTCTGTGGGAATCTGCATTTTTAAAATGTCATTTGAGAGACACCCTAACTTGAAACAGAAACTGAACTGAAATAAACTGAAAGGGATGCAGAAAAGATAAGCCTTGAAATGAAGATGGAATTCTCATTTTCTGGTCATTGTGAGCTGCCAACTTGAACTGCTGCAGTCCAAATGGTTTAGGTACACCCACAGTACTGTTAGGAAGTTTCAGGACTTTGGTCCATTGACAGTGAAGGAATAGCAATACATTCCAAACCAGGATCTTGTATGGCTTGGTGGGGAGCTTGAGAGTGGTTGTGTTCCCATGTTGCAAGTGCTTATGTTACTGGAAGACAACATTGGTGACTCTACCTTATCCAGTCCAAGTTGGAAAGTTTCTGTTGGCAAGTGACATTTGTAGTGAAGACTGTGCCCGTGAAACTCAAGTTGGTTATAGCCTGCTGTTGACAGGGGATCAGACTACCTTCCAGAAGGAGAAGCGCTGAACTTCCTCATGTTGAAGTCAGAGTATTAGGTTAATTTAACAGAATGTGATCATCCAGGCCTTAATGAACAGCTGAACCAATTTATAACATCTGCCTTTAAATCTGTAATCTTTTCATGTACCTTTTATAAAAGTTGACTCCTTACTTTTGGTCAAAAAAATTCTTGTTTTTTCATATATGTCAAGTCTTTATTAACTAAAACAATACTTGCAAATGCCAATTCAGTTGAAGTTACTAATGTGATATTTTGTTTTTGTCGCAATTGCCATTCAAGGTGTAATATAACTCATAAAAAGTTTGGACTGTAATTTGCATGCTGTTTTATATTTAACTTGTTATTTCCGAATGTAAAACTAAAGGTCAACAATATTTAACAATTTCTATGTTAACTCTCTATTGTAACGATTCTTCATTTAAACTTTAGAATCTTGCAGATTTATTCTTTCAGTAAATTATCATGGTTTTAAATTTCACCTATCATGTAAACTTGTGTAAAAGACAAATTTTAGAGACTCAGTTTTAGACAAAAGGATAGGGAGTTAATGTTTACACAGGTTACATTTTCAAGGGACTTATTTTCAGGTAAAAGTTAATGGGGGAAGATGAATGGAAACACTCAGCTAGAACTTTCATCATATGTGTATGTATCTATTATCATAAAACTTATCTTTGTTCCCAAATCAATGCCAGGGCCTAACAGTATTGTGTGTACAAGATAGTTAACCCATTATAATGAAGATACTTTTAGCCAGCCTCATGAACATTGAATTATACATAGAGTTCCCATGGCACCTGGTTTCAGAATGATCCAATGTTACTGTGCTCATCACAATGACCTGTTGCTCCCACCAAGACATCATGGAAGCATCAAACTCCAATCCACTTCCATATACACTTTTATCAAGCTGTGGTGTTGCACTAGAGAGCCCACCGAACTCTTCCTCTTCCACCTACTTCCTCCCACTGCCCCCAAGCCTCATGAATTGTTAGAGGAAGCTGTAGCATCAGCTGATCCTGTGGTTTCAAATTGCTCAGGGATTAAGGGAAGGAAAGCAAAGAGCTGGGCTATTGGAAAATCACACTGAAGGGAAAACACTGAGTAGGTGTTCGTGAATAATGTCACAATGGTAAGTGGAAAATAAAGATGTTTTGGCCAAAGTGGAGATTAACATGTACATGAGATTTGCTAATACTTGAGAATTTGCTGTACTTCAAAAAGAAATATGGCCGGTCTCTACCGTGATTGTAACAATATTTTTGCAGCTATAATTAATTATGAGATCAATGGCAACTCATTTCAGACTCAATAAATTTAGTGGGTGGAATCTTCCCACCACTAATCATGTAGGTATTTGCGAGAAAGTTGAGAAAACAACGTGATATCAGCGTTAAGGAGCTTCTCGACATCAAGAGCAAAATGTCCCATTTCCAACCAATCTCACTACTGAGTTGTAAGAGGCCTATATGGACTCTCTTTAATGCATTAGCACCATATTATCAGTTAAGCTAACCTCATTTGTACACAGTTCCTGATTTCCCATTAATCAGATAGAAACTGGGTCGTGACATGTCCTGGCATGGAAGCTGCCAGGCGACTCCATCAACTCTCCTGCATTCAAGTCTAAATCACGCCACAACAGCAAGAGTCCAAACACTGATCCCTCTGAACACCACTGGATACAAACTTCCAGCCACAAAAAAACCCCTCAACCATCACCCTCTGCTTCCTGCCACTCAGCCAATTCTGTATCCAATTTGCCAAATTTCCTTTGATCCCATCGGCTGTGACCTTCGTTATCAGTCTCCCATGTGGAATCTTCCCAAAAGCCTTGCTGAAGTCCAAGTAGACTATGTTGAAAACAATAGTCCCTATCTGTTCCTAGAATCAAATACAGCTTCTGTTTGTTTGTTGTTTGCTTTTACTGTTGCCTTATAAGAATGGACATTTGGAACCCTTGGAAAGCCTTCAAATATATGCTACTCCCATGTTGAACAATGGTAAGGTTTTTGGCTACATTGGACGCTAGGGAAAGGATAGCACTCCCTTAGACAGGGTTCTAAGATGGGATCATACTAAGATGGGTAAACTAAGTAGCTTGTTTCCTAAATAATAATAGACTGATGAATGTGCACTTGTATGTGTAATAAAGTATCAGCAGTGCCACCCTTTGTGTTTAGTTCCCTTCACAACACATGCCCATTGAAGGGCAACTCCTGATTGGCAGTACTTGATCCAGTGCACTGCTGAACTTTAAAGATGACACCAGCACCCAGGAGATCCTGGCAGTGATGATTTCTTCCAGCAGTGGCAAGTTCTTCTGCCTGTAGCGAAAGTAAAGGTACAATTGTCAGGGTGCCATAGGGTGCTTTGTTTTGATCATAAAGCAACTTTTGTAAAATGGCATGAGGGATCTCACTAGGCCTTATGGGGAGAAACCTCCTGTGAAATTGAGCAAAATTGACGCTTTGTGATTTCTGGTAAAATTCAGCCCATTGTGGCTGTGAGAGGAGACAGTTAATAATATTCTCTGTACTTTTTCACATCTTAGCCTCATAGGTAATGTTCAACATTAATTCTGGGTTCAAAATGTGTCCTTTTTCCAGCTCAAACTAGTAATAGAAGACATTTCATACATTATTTTGTTTATTGAACAATCTGTACAATGGCTCATTATGTTGTATGATCTCTCTGTAATATTTCACACTATAACGTAGATTTGTTGCCACCACTCTCTTTTCTGATAGTGATCTACAGGGCCTGTTTGGACTGGCATGCTAGAGGAAACCACTTGGTAGTTTAATGAGAAGACATTCTCATCTTAAATGAGATGTACTTTATTACAAGATAGCAACTTAAGTTTTGTTAACATAATAGATACTGTTCAGAGATTTGAGGAAGACCCAAATGGTAGGTCTTACTCCTTTCAAAATCCTCAGAAATTATTCCCTCAAACCTATGTGTCATCATCTTAGTGGGCAAAGCTTAAGGCACTCTTCCTTTCTGATCCTTACACCCAGTACACAAAAAAATCATGAGAATGAACGATACAAATCCAATCATTCAGCCTATACTTCTGTAGCACTGAGTTTATCTTGAAACCTTGCATGCTGATACATATTTATTGAAAAGCAGAAATCATTACTTTAAATTGGTAAATGTTGTTCAGCAATGTTTTCCAATAATAACCATAGCTCCCATGATAATGTAACCTCTGGATTTCTTAGGTTGATATTCTTTCAATCTTGTCAACATGAAGAGGAATGGTTAATTGACTGTGGTCAATAATGAGGCATTAATATTAATAAATGCAGCTAGTTAGTGCAGATGCAGAGGTCTGATACCATGGTTTTTTTTTTAATGGTTGTGCTAATTTATTCTATTTTCTTTAGATTCATGGGTTATTTTCTGATTTTTCATTTTATGGAGAGAGGACTTTATGCGCCATAGGAGTTGCTTTTCATGTGGCATAAATTCAATGTGATAATTGGAACATTGTGGTGAGAAGCCAAACATTTTTGAATGCCAACTCTCACATTAGTACTGATGATTGGTAGCTTACACCTTTGGAGGATCAGATTTCTGATGTGACTGACATCTATTTAAAATAAAATTGCAGTCCTTAAGGTGGAATGCATATTATTTTTTATTTAAAATAATACATTATTGTGAACATGCATTAATTGGTATCCTTAGTGCTGAAGTTTACCTTTAGACCTAAGACATAAGGGAAAATTTATAACTTAAAGGAATGAATCAGAACCAGATAAATATCTTTACAAACCCCAGCCTGAGAGAGGATGTGTTCATTGAGCTGGGAAACAGAAGCCATAGAGATAAATCAGCAGCAGCAAAGTGCCTACTTTTTTTCTCTTCTGCATTTTCCTTTCTGAGGAAATCACTTATGCATCTAACATGTCAACCTGACAAGAGATTTGCTGCTTAGATACTTCTATTACAGTACTTGATACCACTGTGCCCCACATTTTTCTCATGTCCATCCCATGGTTTGAACCTGTGCACAAGTAGCACAACACCATTAGTACTAGCACTAAAACTGGCTTTCCAGTTAGGACAAAGTGAGTTAGAGCTGTCTGCACATGGTCAATCATTTAACACTGGAGAATTTCTATGGGTGAAATTGCTGACTGGACACAAGTTTGGAACATAGTTCTGTTGAAGATGACAAGGGTACTCCCTTTAGCAATCCAGCCTCTTCATTAAAAAAAAATTGACTATGGGTGCAAGGCCTTGGATATCTGTCGAAGAGTTGTCATAGCTTGTTGCCAAGCATAGATATGCTTACTTCCAGTTTCATGGCATTCTGTTATCTAGCAGTGTAATGTTGTCATGTACTGTAATGCATTATGTGGTTAGCTCTTTGGGGGCAATATTTACATCTGCTGCCCAGGATATTATGACACTGATTCTTCTTGGATCAAAGCCCAAACTGATGCCTGAGCACCAATAGCATTGAGAAACTGGGGGAATACATTGATATGAACTTCACTGTCACTGATATCACCAACGTTCCCCTGTGCGCTGTTCACCCTTTTCTGTAGAAATTCTGATGTACAACCTCATCAAAGTGACAATGGCACAATGGCACAATGGACATGGTATGCTTTAACCTTGCTCATGATGGCAGCTGTCATCTCTGTCACAAGTCCCTCAACAAACTTTGCTATTGTGCCAAAAACCAAGGGCAGCTGTTCCTTGCTGAAGTGTCAACCTAGAAGTTCCTGAACTGGGTAAGACCAAGCCATCCCTCTCCTTGGGTGTCTTGCAGGGTCAAGTGCTGCTCCTTAAGCTCCCATATGTGTTGCTGCTGCTACCGTTTCTCCCCCTTTTCTTCCGGCAAATAAAATGGGATGACCAGTATTCCTCGCAGGCTTTAATGAAGCAAATACTCTTCTGTCTAATGCTTCAAATGGCAGTATACAACACAAAGCATTAAAGTACTGTTTCTGCTAGAAAACTCAGTAAATCTCCTTCAATTAGGTGAGTGTCAGTGATAAGTCTTTTTTTAATTGTTCTTGTGAGTGAATATCATTGGCAATTAAAGTCAATTTTAGTTTTCAATCCCTAATTACCCTTGAGGGAATGATAGTGAACCACCTTCTTCAGCCACTGCAATCCATGTGGTGTAGATTGATATTCAATGCTGACAGAATGATAATGAAATGACAATATATGTCTGACTCAGTTGACATGTAGAAATGAGTGACCCTTCAAATGCTGACAGAAGTGATGATTTTTAACCTATACTTACCTGGGCAAATCCAATACTGAGCGTTCATAATAAAAGTAATACTGATATCACGGGAAACTGTTTTACACGTATTATGGAGGCTCCCACCACTTTCAGTTGTAGAGCTGGTGTCTAGGTTTTGCTACAACTGCCAGTGGGTGGATTAGTAACAGGAACAGGGAGGGAAGTTTTGTACTTTTTTTGGGGTGTTCGTGCTTCTTTCTGCCGTAAAAAGGGACAAACTGGTCTCACAGCGTTTCCAAAGATATCAAAAAATTTAGATTTCTAGTGATTGATCAGCACCTTTCACAGTGTACAGATAAATTATGGAGAGGGGTGTGTGTAAGAATTCCTGTCTGTGTGATTTGTGAATATTATTGTTTTAATTTCATTGTCACATTATAATGACAGTGAAGAAGATGGAAATAACATTCATTTAGTTCTATAATAAGTGCTTTTATCACTTCTACTCAGGCAAGTCACCTTTGATTGTCACATTTTCCATCACCCCCTTTGCCTTAATTTACTTATATAAACTATTTTACTGACAAATGTGTATTTTGCCTACCATATTTTGGCAAGATTAATAATATATCATATTTCTTAGGGTACAGTAAACGATTGATGTACGTGTTTTAGAAGAATTATGTCATAACTCAAATACCACTTCAAATATAATTTATTAATTTAACCCGTAACAGGTAAATATTACACTCTAGATGCTTGTGTTTTCTTCAATGAAAGCTAATATTTATCCAAGTCTCAGAATCCCTACAGCATGGAAGCAGGCTGTTCGGCCCATTGAGTCCTCACCGACTCTCCAAAGAGCATATCACCCAGACCCACCCCCTACTCTATACCTGTAGCCCTGTGTGTTCCCATAGCTAATCCACATAACCTGCACATCCCTGGACACTATGGACAATTTAGTTTCGCTGATCCAAATAACCTACAACTGGAGCACCTGGAGGAAATGCACACAGACATGGGGAGAATATCAGTGTTGAGTTTGCATGGTCACCCAAGGCTGGAATCGAACCCAGGTCCTTGATGCTGTGAGGTAGCAGTGCTAACCACTGAGCCACCATGGTGCCCCAAGTCATTGGGTATGGAGAGCAGTTTTCCAGGAAGCACTTCTTCCTTCAGGGATGGCTTCACAGGTGATTAGCAACTTCTTCCCTGTCTTTACCTTCACTTCACTTCACTCCCCTGCAGTTGCACTTCCTGCTGCCAGTCTTTACAGTCTTGCTGTGGTGATGGGCAAAGGAGAGGTTATATCAACACCATGAGCTCCAGCAACGACAGAGACAACACCAAGCTGTCTTCAGTCCCCCAGTGCATTCCAATCCATGGAAGAGAGGGGATGGACACTAAGGTTCGGTTGGCAAAGAGGTGAGTCTTCCAACACAGAGTCCAGGGGTCAACTCTCTCGACCTGTCCCAGCTCAAGAAGCTCAGGCTTTCATGACAGGTTGTTGTTTACACCTGCAGCCCTGGAACTGGGCTTCTTTCTCAGTGACACAAATGAACATGAACGGAGAATGGCAATAAGATTTTTGACATTGGAGGGCCAACTTCTCTCCCCAGATGTCTAGCTATTTCCAGGCTAAGTGGTCATTTCTCATGCAAACAGAGAAAGCAGAAGTGTAAGCCTTCATAATGACTTTTGTGGAGAGGAGAAAAAGACACTACTGTGGAGAGTGATGTTGAGGATGTGCACAAGAGACTATTAGGTGACAGTAGGTGTGACTTTTGGTTGCTCAGATAGGCACGCACAGAGAGGAATGATTAGAAATACAAAGTATGTTAGAGTGCTGCTTTGCTGAAGAATGATGGGGAAATCAGTCTTGGTACATGTATGTGTTCAGCCACTCACCTTCCATGTTCGCATTAGGTTCTCTGAATCCTCTTGGGTCACAGTCTCTAGTTTGGAGGGACCACATTCTTGCTACTGACTTCTTCAGTCATTTACATCCTTGCCTGTTTGGTTCAGGAGACTGTGCTCGTCTTCCCATTCCTGGCAGAGTTCACTTAGGTCACACAGAATTCACAGCAGGATTTTCAGGAAAGAGTGAGAGACCTGGGAAACAGCCTTCTTGGACCTGCTCTCCATTACCGTGGGTACTGTTGATGTGTCCCTCTAACTAATTTCATCGTTCCTTTAGTTAAAAATCTTCCCTCATGTAAAACGTCTCCCACCATTTGGGTTAGGAATGAAGTCCACAAAGTTCTACCCATGAAATCATCTTTGTTCCCTCTCTAAGGGATGTATTAGTTATTGTTTCAAGGGAATTGAATGTCACTGACTAGGCCATCCCAAATGGCCTTTAAGAAGGTGATGATGAGCTGTCTCCTTGAACTACCACAGTCCATGTAGTATAGGTACCTCTATTGTGCTGTTAGGATGGGAATTCCAATATTTTAACCCAGTAGTAGTGATGGAATGGTGATAAAGTTCTAAGTCAGGATGATGTGTGACTTGGAGGAGAATGCGCAGGTGTTGGCATTCCTATGCATCCACTATATTTCTCCTTCTAGATGTTTGAGGTAGATTTGGAAATGATACTGAAGGAGCCTTGGTTCATTGCTACAGTGCATCTTGTAGATGGTACACGCTGCTACCACTGACAGCCAGTTGTGGAGATAATGAATGTTGAATGTGGTGTATGAGGCACAAATCAAATTGTTACAGAGATAGTAGGAACTGCCGATGTTGGAGAATCTGAGATAACAAGGTGTAAAGCTGTAAAGTTCTGAGGAAGGGTCACTGGACCCGAAACGTTTACTCTGTTTTCTCCTCCACAGATGCTGCCAGACCTGCTGAGCTTTTCCAGCAACTTTGTTTTTGTTGTTGTTGGTGAAGGTGTAAAGCTGGATGAACACAGCAGGCCAAGCAGCATCAGAGGAGCAGGAAAGCTGATGTTTTGGGTCAAGACTCTTCTTCAGAAAATGATTTTTTTGAATGATTTTTGAATGATATTCCATTTTCTAAAGAAGGGTCTCGACCCAAAAGGTCAGCTTTCCTGCTCCTCTGATGCTGCTTGGCCTGCTGTGTTCATCCAGCTCTACACCTTGTTATCACAAATCAAATTGGTTGCTTTATCTTGGATCATAGCAAGCATTTTAAGTATTATTGAGGCTGCATGCTTCCTGGCAAGTGTTGAATATTCCATCACACTCCTGACTTGCCTTTGAGACTGATGGGCAGCTTTGGCATGTGACAATATGAGTTACTCTCCACCGAGCTCCCAACCTCTGATCTGTTGTTTTGGCCATGGTACTTATATCGTTCAAACAGTTCAGTTTCTGGTCAATGGAAAACCCTAGGATCTTGATAGTGAAGGATTCAGTATGGAGGAGCCATTGAATATCAATGGGAGATGCTTGGATTCTTTGTTGTTGAAGGTGGTCATTGCTTGGCACTTGTGTGCAAATGTTACTTCTCACTGTCAGGCCTTGGGCTGACAAATGAACTGCTCCAGTGTCTGATGATTCATTAAAGATTCTGAAAAATGCACAACTGTTAGTGAACATCCCCATTTCTGATGTTGTGATGGAAGGATAATCATTAGTGAAGCAGCTGGAGTTGGTTTGACCTAGGACACTATCCTAAGGAACTCATGCAGAAATGTCCTAGATCAGAGGTGGTTGATCTCTAACAGCTACAACCATCTTGTTCGGAATAGGCATGGCTCCAGCAGTGAAGAGTTCTCCCCTTGATTTTCACTGACTTCATTTTTACTAGGCATCCTTGATGCAACACTCAATTACTCTCACCACCTCTTGAGTTCAGCTTTTTTATCCATGTTTGGGCCAAGGTTGTAACGAGGTCAGAAGCTGAATGACCCTCACAGAACACAAACTGAGCTGCTAAATAGTTGCCATTTGAAAGCACTGTTGATAATCTCATATATAACATTGCTGATGATTGCAAATAGCCTGGTGGTCCAATAATTGGCTGGGTTTAATTTGTCTTGCTTTTTAGAGAATTGATTCACTTGGATAATTTTCCATATTGCTGAGTAGATGCCACTGTTCTACTTGTACTAGATGGAATGGGCGGTATCATTATTCAGAACTACTTGAATAAAATTGGTTCAAGGTAGATTTTATGTTACTGTTATATCTGAACCTCTTGTAGATCAAGCCAATGGAACAGGCAGAAATAGAGCAATCAATAACATCCTTGAGCAGCTAACATTCTTCAGTTTGTGCTTCTCAGAGGAAACTCACAAAGAGAACATCACTGTATGATCCCATAATTTGATAAGGTTTTGACCTTGTATTAACAAATCACATTAGCCAGAAGTACCGTGGCTCCCTCTTGTCGAAAAATGGTCAGGTTTAAACTGCTATTATCGTTCATTAGCATTCATTTAACAATGAGAAATATCCTTAGCAACTGGAAATCAAAGGGCAAAAGGAATTATTAAATTACCATTTAATCATAAAATGCTGTCAAGAATTTGCTTAAATATAGCATTTTGCAATGACCTGGGTCTAAATTTAATGAACGTAGCAGTGTCCCTGTCAACTGTGCTGTCTGTTGTCTACTGTGCCAAAAGCAGTTTGCAACACCCCACTGCCAATTCTTGACAGGATTAAAGGTTATCAGGGAATCTATTGCCTTCCATTGCGGTTCCGATGCCTTTGAATGAAAAGAGCTTGCCTGTCAAAACTACTAGCCAATCGGTGAGTCAGCAGATCTTGAGTCCCAGCTTCACAAGGGGAGCAGTGGCCATTACTGAGACTGCAGAAGTGCATCAATGACCAGAAGCAGTCTCTGGAAGAGAAATGAGTTGGGCAGGCTCACTTAGGCTGGTCAGCGGAGCCCTAAGAAAGAGAATTTGTGGCTTAGGTGGGCATGGAGGATTCCTGCAGGGCCAACACCACTCTCCCTCCACCTCTATCCCCCAACCCACCATTGGTAGGATACCAATAATCAGAGAAGAAGGTCAAGTGGCCATTCATTTGTGACTTAAGAGTCGCAATTGGCCTAGGGGTGAGAAGACGAACCCTCACCCTTTCTTGTCTTCAATTCAAGCCACAAGAGGTGATGGCCTAGTGGTATTATCACTGGATTGTTAATCCAGAGACCCAGGTTACGTTCTGGGGATCCAGGTTTGAATGCTGCCATGGCAGATGGTGGAATTTGAATGTGATAAAAATCTGAAATTCAGAATCTAATGATGATTGTGAATCAAGTGTCAAGGGAAAATCCCATCTGGTTCACTAATGTCCTTTAGGGAAGGAGACTGCCATCCTTACTGGTCTGGCCTACATGTGACTCCAGGCCCACAGCAATGTGGTTGACTCATAACTGCCCTCTGGGCAATTAAGGATGGGCAAAAATGCTGGCCTCATCCCATAAATGGATAAAAGATGGTTAACTGGAGAGGGTCTGGAAGGCCATAGTCTCTACACCTCTTACCTTCTTGCCTGATTACAGCTTCACGCTAGCCCCGCTACTCCCCAAAACCTCCAGGCCACTCTGAGGGAGAAAACAAATTAAAGTAAGTCTATTCCTGATAAACACCAAAGCAAAAAAAAATTAAAATTGTTTTGTTAAGGATCCTTTGGAAAGAAAAGCATTTAGTATAAATATTAACACATGTTTGACAAGCCCTACTGTAAAATGCATGTTGTTTGCTTTGGGTTTGGAATGGGATCCAGCTCAGGTGGAGCTTAGCCTCTTGATCTGGTGAACTGTAGCATGAATGGTTCCTTACAGCAACTTGTCATACCATTTGGCTGAGTTTTGCTTGTAATAATAACTGCTATTGCAATTTTCAATATAACAGATGTTTCTTTTTTTAATCATAGGTCAATCTTATGCTTAATGGTAAACCAGTAATTTCTGCTTTTGCTGGGGACAAGGATGTGACTCGTGAAGCTGCCACTAATGGAGTCCTGCTGTATTTAGATAAAGAAGACAAAGCATACCTGAAACTGGAGAAAGGTAACCTGGTTGGTGGATGGCAATATTCAACATTTTCTGGCTTCTTGGTTTTCCCTCTGTAAATCCCAACAAAATATCTTTGAATCTACATGCATAATTTTCTTGATTATAAACCAATTGTCCTATGTGTTGTTTTTGAGGATCATTTAAAAATTGTGGATCATTTGTCCCAAGTATTAATCTGGACTATATCTGGTCGTATGATACAAATACTCTCAGTGGATGTGAATTGTTTGGTTTATTTGAACCGCTTTAAAAACCTCTGGAGGGAAAGGAAAGTTTACAACATCTTATCTGATCTGCACAAATGAGAATGGACATAAAGTGGAAAATTTTAAATGAAAGGAAGACACCTTAACTGCGGTTGACGTTAAGATGGAACAGTTTGCCTGCAAAATTAGTGACAAATTGTCTGGACTGGATACATATGTGTACATTCACAAATATGTTTTGCCTTTAAAAGCCTGTCAATGAGGTTAAATGCATTTAATAATGGCTTAAATTTAGGTCGCTTAATAAATACACCATACCAAGGAGAAAAAAAAACTGGTTTACCATAGTGTAATAGTGGATTTGGGATGTGTATGTATGTTCATTACCATGCCTCATTTGCTTACATTGCCTTAAAATACATAAACATATGTGTACAATTCTACTCTGTCATTATTTATCTTTAATATTTAAAACTGCGTGTTGCTTTAGGTTTTCAATGCACTTTACCTGAAAACATTTTTCTTTTTGAATGGAATAATTTCAGACCAAATGAGCTTTCACGAGCTGCTGGTGACATTGTGCTGCCTTCAGAGTGCCATTTTATCAAAACTGATTTCATACCAATGTAGTCGGATGGTGGTGTCATTCTGGAAACTAGCCACAGCTGCTGGCATTGTTTCTGACGCCTGTCCCCATTTGTGGAACAGTGACATACTAAACTAACACTTGGGAAAGTGTTAACTCTGTCTCAAACCTGTTATTTTTTCACCTTTGTTTCAGTTCATCATCCATCTGCTATTAAGAACCAAACAGTTGACCCAAGCTTTATCAAAGCTACAAATATACTGTTAGATTCCACACATACTTTACTCAAAGTTTAATTTATTTTAATTTTAAATTAATGTTTTAATTTTTATTTAAATTTAATGTTATTATCTCTGTCTCCTTGAGCTATCCGAAATTGAAATTTGTGGCGTGTGTTTGGAATGCGTACATTGACTATCTTAATAACGGAGTATCAACAGTTTCAAAGCTGACTTCACTGCAGAGTTGAATTCAAAGATTTTGTTGAAACATTCATTTAACATCATTTCCAATCTGGTCCATTTCCAGCCATATGAACATCAAGCAAAATATTGTAACTGTGATCAACATGTCTTAAATAGTTTTGCACCTCTTAATTTAACAAGGATGAGTTAATTGCGACTCACATCAAATATGAACCATGCTTGATGATGTACCATTCCTGAACAATCAACCAAACTCTGATGAAAAACAGCAACATTCAGTGTTTGAGTTCTGGAATATGAATATATCATTAAGGTCTGTGCTGTAAAATATATTAACTCAAATAACCTATTACTTATATTCTAAAATTTTGGTAGGAGTTAATACTTTTATTTTTTACAGAAAACTCCCAGTGTGGGTGTATTGTAGGATATCCAATATGGCAGCAGACCTATAGAAAACGCAGTTTATTAACCACTGCAATTACAAACGTGAGTCTGAAGTAATAAATTTTTTTTTAAAAAAAGCTTGCCACTTTCTGTTGGTTGATAAGACTCATGAGAGATTTAGGTTCAGTTTTGGAATTATTTTTGCCTTATTGAATGATAAACAAAATAACATTGCTCAAGGTGACACGCATCATGGTTGCATCATAAAGTGACCTATGTGCCTATGAAATAGCTTTACTTAAATATGACAGGCCTGACAATATTCCACAGTTAAAGCATAATTTCCATATATTACATCCCCTTGTATTAGACATTTCAACGCCGGGAAAAAGATTCGGACCGTCAACCCTTTCTATGTATCTCATAATTTTATAGACCTCTATCAAGTTTCCCCTAAGCCTGCCCTCTCCAGAGAAAACAAAACCAAGTTTTTCTAGTTTCTCTTTATAGTTCATACTGTCTAATTCAGGGAGCATCCTGGTAAACCTCTTTTTCACCCTCTCCAAAGCCTCCAAAACCTTCCTGGTAATGTGGCAATCAGAATTGAACACAATACTTTAAAGTGGCCTCACCAAAGTCTTAAAACTGCAACATGACATCCTGACTCTTGCACTCAGTTCCCTGACCAATAAAGGCAAGCATGCCATACGCCTTCTTTACCACGCTATCTACTTGCGTGGCCGCTTTATTGTAGAAGAAAGCTGGAAGCAAATAATATTTGGTGTGGTTAAAAAGTCAAGCCTTCCTAGCACCCTCATGGTTTAATAGAATGTGTATAAGTGCCATTTTCTCATGGATCATTAGTGTCTTACTTTGATAAACCTCACTGTATTTTCAGGCATAGATTTTTATGAATAAGGACTTTTTGATTCAAGTATATATGAAAATAACCTAAATTGATCATGAAGTAGAAGTTCGGATCAATAGAATTCTAATTGTTCAGGAATCAGTCTTCCTATGGCTGAACATTCTTGGTCATAGTCTGGAAAGCAGTGAGAATAAAATAATATAAAATGGTGTGTATGATTTGGAACAGTACACCACATAAATATATTCAACCCATGATTCAGTTTCACAATCAACTTAATGATAAAGGATATTGTGGTCAGGCTATCCACTGAGATGTTTTTGATAGTTGGATTTGTGACTTAACGTTACCACAATTGATCTTTGAGTGACCTGGCTCGAGGAATGTAAGAATAGAAATAGAAAGTTGGTGGATTCTTTCTTTTTACCTTATCAATTCTCTCCTCATGCCTTGACCAGACTTGCTCATGCCCTATAATTGTTGACTGACTTGTCATATCACTTGTCTAATTTATACTTTAAATTTGCAAGTATAACCCCTGTGACAGACAATGGGACTCTGGAGGTCATCAGTCCCTTCCCAATGTTAGACCCTTGCGTGTCTGTACAGGTCAATTGATAGTGCTGGAAAAAGCATGGGGGCATTATGAATCTTTTGTTTTAGTCTCTAATGATCTGACCTATCAAAGTGCCACCACTGCCACTCAGGTGGAGATTGACTAACTTGTTGCTTTATTCTTTCCTCCTAATTTCTGATCCTGTTGTTTATGGAAAAAAATGGATTTGGTGTGGGGTGGTGGCGGTGAAGGTAAGTTCAAACTTCAAGTGATATCATTCCTCATTTTAATAAGAATTAAAAAGAATTACAATAGAGGAGACAAATTCAGCTTTAGTCTCACCTCTTTGCTGAGCTGTCTTTTAGCTTTAAGCCTTGACAATATAATTACGGTGCCACCACTGTTGTGAGAAAATGCTACTTGTATATTCTGACAGTAATAGTGGTCTTTTAAGAAAACATGTTGTTGTTTAAATTAGCCTGTGACTTATTCTGTAAATCAATATAGTTTGCTGTCAAGAGGCTTACAGAAAGATTTGGAATAGTAAAGCAGCCAATCTGTATGTGTGTGTACGCGTGTGTAATATTCAGTATTGAAGAAATGAAGATGATCGGATGGATTGGCAAATATTTGCAAGTTTGCCGATATGTAGCAGATATACATCAGTTATTGCTCAGTTCGGGATAAAGTTCATTTCATAAAAGCAAATAAAAAAGTTTCTTCCATGCCACTATCAACCAGACAAACCTATTCAATCCCATAACATGGCTAAGAGATCTTAACCATAGCTCTATCTAATATTATACAATAAGTGACCCTACTTTGATCCTGATAGGGAACAAGGTTTTTGTTAAAGACTATTTAATATTCATAGTATAACATAATTAATTATTCATTATACAATCCTTCCAATTTGTCTAAAGTTGTAGAGGTTTTCTATTTTTCTTCTTCAAATCCATGAGTCACAAAAGACTGGAAATTATCATAAGCCATTTTATTTCAATACTACTTGATATAAGTCTCTTGGGTTCCACTATATTTGTGATCTTGGAAATAGATCTTCTTAAAATTGTTCATGACCACTATAGATTGATGTTGAGGTACTTGTGTGACAGAACACGTTTCCATGTTAGTTCAACAACAACATTGATTTACATATATAATTCGAAATAAATAATGGATAAGCAGTGAAAACATTCTGCATCCATCTATAAATATATATTTTTAACGTCCACACAGATTTCTATATGTTTGTCTGTATATATGGTATATTGCTCTTCTTATTCCTCTGTTTCTCTTCTATAATCCTTTTATCATCCCTTTCTAACTCATTCTCTTACCTGAGCAGTTTCCTTCTTGGCATTGTTTTTCCTGTTTTGGTACTGTCTCATACAACACTAAATACAAGTAGGGATAGACAGCCTTATAAACCAGTATGATAAGGTAGGACCTGTAAAGGATTTGCAACTGTGCAGTGTGTTCAAAGCACTCAAATACTTAGATGGAAATTCAAACTCTCAATGTCTTGTTTTAAAGAAACTAAATCATCAATCTTCACAAATAAAAACAGAAGTTGCTGGAAGAGCTCAGCAGGTCTGGCAACATCTGTTAAGAAAAATCAGAGTTAACGTTTTGGGTCCAGTGACCCTTCCTCAGAACTTCACAGTTGACACACATTGAGTGCCCACTGAATCACCATTGCCCAATAGCCCAGGACGTCAGATACGTTACTTATGCTGTCTCCCATTAAACAACATACCTGCTGTCAATTTTTCTACTCTTCCTGAATATAAGTTCCATTGATAAGGGAGGAGGTAGAGACCCATAGGAGTTAATTAACCTTCAATACCTTGTTCAATTAGTAATTTAGCTGTTAGTTCTTTGGAAGACTATTTGACCATCAGAGGCCAAACCAGTCCTATCCTTACCTAACATCGACATGCATGAAGTTCCTGTAAAGCAAGAGACCTGATTTTGCCGTACTAACCTTGGAAACCATGAGGACCTTTGGAACATAATTTTGTCCTTCCAGCATAAAAGCTACATAAAGCATTTTACCCTCTAATAAAATTTTAAATAGACCAACAAGTTTGGGGCCGATGATCTTTGTGGGAGACGGCTCTGATGATGCCTGTCCTCCATTTCCTTTGGAACTGTGGTGTTCATTTTGTGCAGCTCTTGGAGGTATTCTTATAGAAGGATTCTAATAAGTAATATGTCTGTGTGCAGGTAGTACTTGAAAATAGTACTGAAATATTCATCGAATATGACATTTGGAATTTGGAAAAAATAAATTATCTCTGTTTCTTTTGAACTCTATAAAAATTCAATTACATTTTCAATAATGTGTCCTAAAAAAAAGATAGATAACATTTTCGGTCCGTCTCTGTTTAGATGAAGATAAATATGGAACTGTTGAAACTTGTTAAAGGATCCTTCTAATGAACAGACTCCTGAGAACATTTTTAATTCTTTTGGGTTGTCTTTCGTGCCAAGCCAAGAGCAGAACATAATCAGAATTTAGAATATAACTTGATTTGTATTCCTAATCACCATTGTTGCCTTGTCCTTTTGTGCAATCATATCCCACCTAAAGTAGAAAGAACCTGGGCCGAATTTAATGACTACAGTGGTGTCCCTCAAAGCTGGTGTGGCCATCTCCAGAAGCTCTGACATGTTTCTATGCGTTTCAAACTTCTGTTCCTCTAAGTACAGAAATCCTGCTTCTAAGAGCCACTGGCTGTTCAGCGAGCTGGCAGCTCTTACAGTTCCAGCAACTCAACTAAGAGCAGTGGTTATTAGTGACATTACAGTGATCCAAAGCCACCGATAATAGAGCAGACCCTGGAATGGAGACAAGAGTATTTCACTTGTAGGGGCCAGAGGGGAAGGTCATGAAGAGAGGAAGTACAGTGTGGATCTTTGTTGAAAGAAAGGGAGTTGTGCTTTCTGGCAAGGTGGTCCCTTGCTGCTAATGTCCCTTCATGGACCCCAGCATATGCAATCAGGACTGCCCACCAGCTGATCCTGCAGTGATGCTGCCAGCCTTCCCAAAGCACCTTGTCAACCAACCCCTCTCTAACATTGGCAGAATACAAGTAGTGATGAGATGAGGCCATTAAGTGGACTTTAATTTACCACATAAGCCCTCAATCGGTCTGTGTGGAAAGGTCATCTGCAGCCTTTGCTATCCCTGAGTGCATTGCAGGGAGTTGGAAAGGTGATAGACACTCCATCCCCTGCCATCCCTTCTTCCCCCCCACTCACCTGCTCCCACCTCCCCCACAACATTCCTGTCCCTGCTCCTAGCCTGCTGCAAGTGAGGTGATGAAATTCCTTCCACCATGGGGGAAGCAGGGCCACAGCATTTGTTTGATCTTTGGTAAAAGTGCCAGTAAATGGTTTGTTTTAGGCAATGATCCCAGTTCCATGTTTACGAGAGATTGCCAGTTGAAATCGTGACACTGCTTGGAAATCTTGGGTGTTGCAAATCACAAGCAGTGTCATGACAAATACTGTGGCCCTGCTCCCTCATGGTGGAAGGAATTTCATCACCTCTTGCGTATAGCATTGGACACACTCCAAGGACAGGCTGCCAACTTGGGTAAAACTTGATGGGTAAAAGTTCCCAAACAATCACTGTCGTATTCTCCAACTCCAGGTGAAGTTGGCCTAGAGTTTTCAGATATGACAGAGAAATGTTGATATAAAACATGTGCTGTTGAGTGAAACTCTTGTTAAAAGAACATATTGTTTAGCACCATCCTTCTCCTTAATCATAACTTTGAATGAAGAAATAAAAATAATTGCTAACTTATGATTGATGTAGAAATAAAAGATTGCTACAGAATTGGGGAATTCCTCTGTGATTGAATTTTGATACATGAGGTTAATGTATGCTGGCTTTAGTTATGCTGCCTGTCTGCCCATATTTCTGAGTTAAGTGTGAATGCATTTATTCACTTTGCTTTATACTACTTTTATTAAATATGAAATATGAACAAAAGATTGGGCTCATTCTGTAACCAGGTATTTTTACTTAAATATCTTGACTTGCTGTTTCTTTGTCTCAAAGTCTGACAGTAGCCAGTCAATCCAATTGCTAACTTCTAAAATATTTTAGTGTAGTTTCAGATGAGTTTTTTCATATTATTGTCATAATTATTAACATAAAGGCTACTGAATGCTGATGGCAACCTCATACTGTTTTGCCTTCCTATTTGAATAACTTTTGGTGTTCTGCTTTCAGTGCATTGGTTATGTCAAATTTTATATACACTGTCTTAACAAAGTCATAAAGTATTTTAAATGATTTTATTTTAAATTGCATAGCTTTTAAAATACCTGCAAAGAAATCAAATATCAAGAATTAACTACTGTGCTTAAAATGGTGCACAGAAGAACGGTAACCCTCCAGGAGACAGTTTGCATAGATAAAGCTTGAATTCTCTTATGTTTAGAAAGCTGAAGGTAAGTTATTTAACTTTGTTGTTTAAGACGATTAAAGGAGTTGGATAAGTAGAGAGAAATTATTTTGTTTAGTGAGTAATTCTGGACAAGGGACAGAAATCTTAATAATAGTGTAGATCATTGATCAAGTTGACAACAACACTAAATCACAAAGGGATGTGGAAATCTGAAACTTTCTCCAAACAGCAATTAAAACTAGATTTATTGAGCATTTCAAAAGTGAAATTGATAAACTTTTTAAACAACTTTAACAAAAGTGAAAGGTTTATGGAACCAAAAATGGCTAGTTACAGTTATGGTTGAAATCTGCCATGATTTATGGTAATTAAATGATGTAGCAGGATTGAGAGGCTGAACAACTTACTTTGTTATTATTGTGGAATTAGAACTTCAATGATGTAGGAACCTTTATTTTATTGCATTTCTATGAAGCATCCTAGGATGATGTTGTGACCTATCTCCTGCCTTTAGCAACTCAACATCAGAAGACTACTAATGTGTCTGTTTCAGTTTTGAAAAGCAATTGGTTGGAAATGGCAATTCCACATCAGTGCCATCATTAAGATTGGCAAACTGTAGTGGGTTTTATTTCTTGTCATATATAAGTCTATTAACCTTGGGTGCAAAGTGTTAAACGTAACCCAACCTAAACTGTGAAATTATTATTGCCTTCATGTTGCAAGTCCAAATGATGAATACCTTCTGACTTATCATTACTTGCATAACAGTCCTAAGCTTTCAGTCAAGTACGATAACATTTAGAATGAAAAGTAGTTCCAGTCTATTTGCCACACAGGTCTGACAAAAACCCCATTAACTGTTTCACCAGTACACTGTAAGAAAACAATTTCTTGGCAGATGTTCTATAGTTTTTGCTTTTGTAATTTACTTTGCTTTAATAATGATCTACTGAATTTTAAAAATGGATCAGGTATAAAAGAGAGCTTTGAAATGCAACCTTGTCTCCGTTTATAGTTTGTCACTTGATCGGTCTCTCTCATGCTTACTACAATGTCAATACTTTTTTGTTTAAAATGACATAGCTTTTATTAACCCAAATGGTGGACTAATGTTGCATGGTCTATAGTTCAGCATGATAGTTAGAATCTGCATTAGAACAGCATAGTTTGATTTTTATCAGTACAAAAATATATCCTCCAAGCTTAAAGCTGAGAACCATGTTAAAAATCTGTGAAATGTGCCTAATTTCCTGGCAATATTTCTTCCCCCTTTAGATTGCCAGAATGTTTAATCCTGCTGAGCGCTTTTAAGTGCTAGCTACTTTATACCATTTGCCAAACTCAAACATCAAACTAATTTTAATGACCATTTAATGCCAACACCAAACCCTGACCCTTTGTTTTAACCTTGCTACAATGTACAATTATGACAGATAAAATTGCATTGGGCCACTATTCTGTTTAAACACAAATACTGTCAACAGCTGCCATTCCAATATTATTACTTATTCACAGTTGTTACCACTCTTCAATTATAATCACAGAATAAGTAAATGAAATGTCTGACATAACAGGTGGAGAATTTCTCCAAATGAGATGTGTTTATCTATGAAATAAGTGGAAGTTAATGTGCCAGTTCTTCTTTAAGTGTGTAAGACCTGTAATTTACAATCACCACAGGTGTGAGTGACTTCAGATCTCTATTATGCAAGAAAGAATGCTGTTATGTATGATCATTGGTATGGCATTTTTGATACACTTTTTAAAGACGTTTTGCAATGCAACACGTAAAAGGTATTATTAAAAGATAATTCACTGCAATTGTTACTTTGAAAATAATTGTGCTTAAATTTTAAACGTTAAGAGTATTTGCTAAGAACGTATGGCAGATGGCAAGGTGGATTGAGACCAATTAAAAAAAAAAAATTTCAAACTTTTAATAGAGATCAGAATGCTGAGACCATCTTTATTACTGTATTGAATTTGAATCTAACTCTTAATGATGTGGTTCTCAGTCCCTGTTTTAGTTTACACAGCAGTGAAGCATCACATCTATTCACAGTGAAAATGTACCATTGTCATTTGAGAACTGTACAATATATATCAACTGCAATGTTAGTTTTATAAGTCCTCTGATACTCATTGTGTATCCTAATTTGTCTGTTTATTACATATCTGGTGCATAATGTTTTTTAGCTTGCTTACCAGTAAATAAAAATATATATGGTTAAAGAAGGATTGGTCTTTTTTTTTGACTGTTGGCAATCTCAGTGACTAAAGAGTGCACAATTGATACAAGAATTTAATTCTTTATGTTCAGACCAGAATGCTGATGATGTTGAGAAGCATTATATTCCTGCTTCAACTTCAAGGTAATGTTTCAAGGTACAAAACCTTCCTCTGATCTGTAAAAATAAAATGATGGAATATTCTCTGAAACAGTTCGGGGTGAACACGAAAATGTTTCTTGACTACTGGATGGCTTATCAATGCATCAGGTCTGCCTAGTTGACAGCACTCTTGCTTTAACTCAGCAGGTACATGTTCAAGTCCCAGCACGAACTCAGCACATAATTTAGGTTCAGTGTTTCCATGTAAGACTCAGGGTAGTGCTACTTCTCAAAGGTGTCATCTTACAAATGAGTTTTTAAATTGAAGGCGTACCTCCCCGTGATGGTGGATGTAAAAATATTTGTTCGCTTTGAAGGACACAACAAAATTCTGAGTGCCCTGTCCAACAATTGTCTATCATTGAATACCAAAAACAGATTAATTGTTGATTCATTTGAGGCCTGTGAGATCTTGTCATATCTGTTGATATCGTCAAATTCATTGGTTCCTGCACTGGAAAAACTGGAGAAAGTAAATGTCAGTAAATAAATACATTAATTTTTCTGTCACAGGTGCACAACTGGGTATTGGCAGCAATTTGCTTGCACCAGGAGAGTGATGTGCCAGTGGGCATTTTGTTCATTGGTGCAGCATGGATTTGTTCAAAATGACATGAATCCATCCAAATCAAGTTTTAAAGCCAGTGTTTCAATTAATTAAATACAAGGCATAATCAATGATACAGTTAAAATGCCATAATATTAAAATACATTTTCATCACTTTGTGAATGTAGATTTCATTATCGGTTGTGATTTTCATGTATTTTGTATAAATCATGCCGATGCATTTGATTGATACACATTTATTGTTTTGTACAACTTCTTTCACTAGTCTCAATGCCTGATATTTTAACAAGCTTATTGCAGATGGATCATGTTTAATTCTCCCCAATGTTTATAACTTAAATGCCACTGCATATGTTCCCATTACGGAAATGATATTTCTTTTCAATTATGATAATTAGAATGTGTGGGCCTTTTGTTTGTGTTAATCTCTGTATTATTTTAGTGTAAATCACAAAATATATGGAGACTAGCATCCTCCATCTGGCCATTTGGGGAATTCATGTTGTTACTTGATTTGCCTGGAATAACTCAAGATTATGAATAATGGTAACATATCATTTTGGTGGCACATTATGAGGTTGTACTGAGAGATGAGCTGGAAGAACACACAATAAAAGTGAAATGTTCACTAAGATCTCATAAAATTAGCAAGTGAAAGCTATATTCCATCTGTATATTGAGTAACAACAGAAATACCTCAAATGGCCAGATGGAAGATGTGGGTCTCCAAAGATATAGTTTTTCATGACTAATGAGTTATTTATGAATACTTACTTTTTAATTTAAGGGAATACAAATAAATGCTAGAAATTAATCTGGCTGGGATGGCCTGTTGCATGCTGAAATCAAGTGATCACAATGCACAAAAAGGTTCATTTTCTAGCAAGGTCCTCTTCAAGAGGAGTAAGATAAAATGTCCTTTCTCCAATTGAAAACATGATATAAGCACAATGATCCAATCTCATCATGCTTCACTGTAAGATAGGGGCATTTGAAAACCAATACCAATCTTAATATTCTTAAAATAACTGTTCTGGTGATTGAGAAAAATACCAGGGTAAACGCTGCAAAGAGGGGGAAACTGAGTTCACAGTAGATTAGAAAAGCCACACTTCCAATACTGAGTGACCAGGTTTAACTCTATCTTATAAAGTTAAAAAGTTAAGGAAACTTCGGGCTAAGCCAAATTTATGGAACACTTTCGTCACTTTAGCTTATTGATGAAATGAACTGCGATCTAGAGCATGAATCATTGTTTTTGAATTGTTTAAATGATGGAGCAAAATTATTGAATATAAAGATACATAGACTTGGAGCAAAGACTGGAGACAGAAGAAAATACTTTGTGTGTGTCCACCTGGATCAAAAATCAAGATTACCTGGCAAGCCAGATGGCGCTGTCTCCCTACATGTGTTTTTATTGACACCATATATTTGAATAGAGATAGTGAGCACAGCTATAACTTGGATGACCTGATGTAAATAAAGGAATAGTGTTATTAGGAACAAAAACAA
>NC_063350.1:43321421-43435753 GCF_021869965.1 Rhincodon typus | reverse complement strand
CAGAGTTAACGTTTCGGGTCCAGTGACTCTTCCTCAGAACTGAGGAAGGGTCACCGGACCCGAAACGTTAACTCTGTTTTCTCCTTCACAGATGCTGCCAGACCTGCCGAGCTTTTCCAGCAACTTTGTTTTTGTTCCTGATTTACAGCATTCACAGTTCTTTTGTTTTTTTAATAGTGTTATTAGAGTGCTTAAAAAATGCTGAATGACTTTATTCGGGAACCATGACCTTGATCTGACCTCTCTTCAAGGATTAATGATTTTCAGTGATCAGCTATGCTAAAATTAGTATCTACCACAATGTGATGTTGTTTCTGTCATGCACACTGTAACGGCTGAGCAATTTTGTAATATGTACTTATCTTCAGAAAAATTGTTAAGATCTTGTGCTTTTTTCTGCAAAGGAGGTTAACGTCAAGAAATAGTTCAGGTGGAGCAGGGTGATGTTGCGAACCATTTGAGGATGATGAGAATGGCTCTCAAGATTGATGATTTTCATAGTTTTCATGAAGTGAGGAAACTTTGTCAGTAAAGGATTGATCCAGTTGCCAAAGAAATATGGAGACAGAGTTTGTCTTCATTTATCTTGCGTTGTTGTTGAAAGCTACCTAAATGTTCTTATGTCTTCTGGTTCTATTCCCCACACCCAAGAGTTGGGTTCAAGATAGACTGGTTGAGGAGAAGGCAAATCAAGAACTGATTGCAGAATTAAGCTTCTTTAGAACTTTATTTATTGCATATTCATGCTAAATGCAACTGTACGTGATAGTCTGAAATATCCAGGCTTAAAGTTCTGATCATTGGTAAGAGACCAAATCATGAACTATATCTACCTCCTATCTAACTAACTCTGTCCACACTGTGCTATTTATACTGAAAGGGGAGTAGTTGCATGACTTACTCGCAAGATTGCTCCACATTCCTAAAACCCTTACAGAGCAGCTGTTAAAACCAGTGAAGATATTCTTGCAGTTTAATGGAGACATGATTTGCCTGTGAGAGCTCGGGCAAAGAAGAGTGAAAAAGGTACATAAGCGTAACAACCAAAATCACCTAACTAGGATCAGCATGCAAACAAAAGAATGATTTGCTACAATTCCACTGCAACACCACGTTGTTTAATTAAACCATGACATCATGTCAAAAAGTCTAAATCAGGGTGACTCCAAAACTGCAGAGTCTGAGGTCACCATTTTGTAGTTTGATCAATATATTCTGCTCAACCTGACTGACTCAAAGAAATCTGAGTTGGAACAAGGGCCAGAATAAATATAAAGCTACCGTGGTCACAGTGCCCATATTGCATGAGATTAAACATGTGGACAACAACATCTGATTTAAATGATTGTCTACATGCTGGAGCTGTGGTATTTAAGTCACAAATCAGTAGGAATTAATGCAAAATATGATAATGTTTGACCATTTTCACACATATTGGTTCAAACAATGAATACAAATAGAAATGAAGAAAACGTCAAACCAATTAGAATTTTGATTAGCTGTGGTTGATTCTGATAATAGGGCCTCTGAATTTTCTGGGGTTAACTCTTTTAAACGGAGTACTACATGCGTAATTAATTAGCTGGCAAGTTCTTAAAGATTCCCTCATAAAAGAATTAGAAAATAAACTGGTGTAGAATTTATTTGATAGACCAAATCATATTTGGTTTCTGTGTGATACTCTTTTTCCTCACAGATGCAGATGAGGTAATACACACTCTTATAATGGTAAGCTTTTTATACGTATCTCTTTTCCCTTTCCTAACCTGTCATGCCCATTGTAATTATGTTTGCCCTGAAGTTTTTCTTTGACTAGGAGAAGTTGTCTCTTCTCAGTTCCATCCAACTTCTTTAAAACCTATGAACAACAGTTGGAGAAAAGAAGGTAACAGCTGTCTTCAGATACCACGTCCTTGATAGTTGAGGGTTGGTCTATTTTCAGAATTGCAGTGATTTAAGAATTGAGCAGCACTGGGAATGGGAGCATCAGGCATAATTTTTGTAAAGTGACTGTTGTTAGTGTAGTCAAAATAAACTACAGGAATACTTCCTCAGCATGGTTATAATGTTTCATTGTTAAAAATGTTTGATATATAATTAAGAATTAAACCAGGAGGTTATATTTCTTTCCTCATCAATTTAAAAATGTTTAACGTGATAAATCAAAAAACCACTGATCTGGAAGGTATGCATACAAGCAGAATAATGAAAAGAGAGCACAGGAAATGTAATAGTATTTATAAGTCCTCTTTCCAGGTAAAGAAGATTTGATCTGAGAGAAATCTATTAAATTTAAGAAGTCCAAGGAGCTTGGAGTAAACAATGGAGTAAGTGATAATTGCTATGTTATGCCATTAAATAACTCTGTATGTATTTGTGTCTTTGAAGTACAAATGGAAGGAAATGGCTATGACATTTTGGTGGAGGGAGGTGGCATGGTAGAGGGACATGAACGAAGCTGAAGGGATAAATATAAGTGCCTGAAGTTCCAGCACTGCTCCTTTGTAGCAAAGCTGCTGTATGATGTGTAGTGGCAAGGAAAACCAGAAAACAGAAGTCAAGCCAGATTGGACAGAAATTGATTGACAACAAGTTCTGAGGAAAGAAAAAGCTTGAGCTCATGAATCATGGCTGAGTATTGATTTATCTATGTAATCATGAGATTGAAAATATTATGTACGAGACAAGAGAGATGGAGGGGAACAACAGTGCCACTTTGAGGCAATTGAATAAATGGTAAGCACACACAAATGCATCTGTTTTAGGAACATAAGAACCAGGAGCAGGAATAGGCCATCTGTCCCTTTGAGCCCACTTCACCATTCAATAAGATTATGGCTGACTTTTTTATTATTATTAATTCATGGGATGAGGACGTTGCTGGATAGGCCCAGAGGGCAATTATGAGACCTCCACATTGCTGTGGGTATGGAGTCACATGTAGGCTGGACCAGGTAAGGATGACTGTTTTCTTTCTTAAAGGACATTAGTGAACCAGATGGGTTTTCCGACAATCGACAATGGATTCATCTTTATCATTAGATTCTTAATTCCAGATGTTTATTGAATTCAAATTCCACCATCTGTCAGAGCAGGATTCATACCCAGGTCCCCAGAACATTACCTGGGTCTCTGGATTAACAGTTCAGCGATAATACCACCAGGCCACTGCCTTCCCTTGATCTTTTCATGGCCTCAGCTCCACTTACCCACCCTCTCATATAACCCTTAATTCCCTTACTGTTCAAAAAATTATCTATCTTGGCTTTAAAAGCATTCAATGAGGAAGCCTCAATTACTTCATTGGGCAGGGAATTCCACAGATTCACAACCCTAAGGGTAAAGAAGTTCCTCCTCAATTCAATCCTAAATCTGCCCTCCCTAGTTTTGAGGCTATGCCCTCTTGTTCTAGTTTCACCCGCCAGTGGAAACAACCTCCCTGCCTCTAGCTTATCTATTCCCTTCATAATTTTATATGTTTCTATAAGGTCCCCCTCATTCTTCTAAATTCCAATGATTTTAATCCCAGTCTACTCAGTCTCTCCTCATAAGCCAAACCTCTCAATTCCAGAATCAACCTGGTGAATCTCCTCTGCACCCTCTCCAGTGCCAGTACATCCTTTCTCAAGTAAGGAGACCAAAACTGAATGCAGTACTCCAGGTGTGGCCTCACCAGCACACCATACAGCTGTAACATAACGTCCCTGCTTTTAAACTCAATCCCTCTAGCAATGAAGGACAAAATTCCATTTGCCTTCTTAATGGCCTGTTACACCCGCAAACCAACTTTCTGCAATTCATGCACAAGGACACCCAGGTCCCTCTGCACAGCAGCATGCTGCAATTTTTTATCGTTCAAATAATAGTCCTTTTTACTGTTATTCCTACCAAAATGGATGACTTCACATTTGTCAACATTGTACTCCATCTGCCAGACCTCTGCCCACTTACTTAAACTATCTATCTCCTTCTACAGACATTGAGTTCTTTGCACACTTCTTTCTAGCACTCATCTTAGTGTCATTTGCAAACTTTGACACACTACGCATGGTTCTCAACTCCAAATCAACAATGTAAATTGTAGACAATTGTGATCCCAATGCTGATAACTGAGGCCCACTGTTAGTCACTGATCACTAACCAGAAAAGTGCTCATGTATCCCCACTCACGCTATTCACTGCAACCTGCCCCATTACATGAGCACTACACCTCCATGGTGCTCTGCTTAACATATCTTTCCTCTCACAGAGGCAGAAGTGCCTACCACAGCCAGCAGCCCCAGGGTTTCCTGGTTTAAGTATCATCTTTAAGGCCTAGCCGTGCACTAGAAAAGTACTGCCAGCCAGGAGTTGCCCTTTACTGTGCACATAATGGAAGGCAATCCAAAAACAAGTGCTTCTCAGGGCAAATCAATGGCAAGGTTGACACTTCATTACAAATACATGTTCATAAAGTATTGCTATTGAGGAACCAATCTATACGAGTTACCCATCGTTAACATTATCCCATCTTAGCACTGTGCTTAAGGGAATGCTACACTATGCCGAGCATAGACTAATTCTCATCTCCTCATTGTTTGGACAATTGCTTGGACAAGAGGGCGTAGCCTCAAGATTAGAGGGAGCAGATTTAGGACTGAACTGAGAAGGAATTTCTTCACCCAGAGGGTTGTTAATCTATGGAATTCCTTGCCCAGTGAAGTAGTTGACGCTACTTCAGTAAACGCTTTTAAAAAAAAGGTAGATTTTTTTTGAACAATAAAGGAATTAAGGGATATTGTGAGAACGCGGGTAAGTGGATCTGAGTCCACGAAAGGATCAGCCATGATCTTATTGAATGGCGGAGCAGGCTCGAAGGGCCAGACGGCCTACTCCTGCTCCTAGTTCTTGTGTTCTTGTGTTCATTGTGAGAGCATCTCATAAAAGGTAGCCTTCAAATGGTTGAAAATATTCACTTTTATTCCGCAACAACTGAAACAAAGGCAAAACAAAAACAAAATTCAGAAACTGCATTTATTCCTCCAAGCAGATAGCAACCGCTTGTCTTTTGAGCAGCAACAAATTTACAGTGATTGAGTGACTCCTGTATCCAGCTCACAACGATTCAAACCAGACATCAGTTAAGGAAAATACAGCCAATGCTGGAAATCTGAATTAAAAATAGAAAATGCTGGAGGAAGTCTGCAGGTCTGGCAGCATCTGTGGAGAGAGAAACAGAGGCCCCAGTCTTATAGGGGGCCTAAGCGACGTTGGTTACGGCACAATTGGATGAAAAGACTAGCAAGATTCATCTTGGCATCACAAGCAACTCATGCCATCTTCTATACTCTTTGCAAGTTTGATAAATACCTTGTTGCTCGCACAACTCCCCTCATTAGTAGTCAACCTCCCAATTTACCAAACTTGTCAAATGTTGGGAAAAACCGACAGGGAAATCAGAGCAGGCACCTGGTGGCTTCATATCGCCACTTGCTCTGAATGACGTGCATGTTAAACAGAAGGCATTATTATGCCATGTCAAACCCCATGGGTACTGGCCTCAAGGCCCTATGTCTAAGGACATTGGCAGCTTCTAAGAACCCTCATGACACAACTCCAATTCATGTACAGTCAGCTTCTGCACTTCAATGCTGCACCTTGGCTGGACTGGCAATTATTATAATGTTGCAGCAAGGACGATGTATTCTCAACGACATGCACCCAGCTCATGGACTGGACCAGTTTGCATCTCCAGGCTCTTTGCTCGATCTGGTAGCACTCACTCACTCTGAGCTTACCTGAATGCTCACAGCACCCTTGCCTTGCATGTCCTTGCCCTTCCCTTTATGCATTTTGCCCTCTCAGTCAAGGATACCATATTATCTCTGTATAGACTTACTGTTTAACAAAGGTAAAAAGCCAGGAAGCTTGTTATCCGTGTCAATGGACCTCCGTCAAGTCAAGGGGGATAGCCTTCGCTCAAGGATTCTTGCATAGTAAGTCAAGTGCAGCCTCGAGTACCATTCCAAGGTTTTAGAAACAGTCCATTAGACACTCGGAGCTGTTAGAGTCAACATAAGGGGTAAGGAGCTAAATGTCAGGTGGGCTACCACTTGTCTTGAGTCATTCTGCAATATTGATGGCTGCTTTCCTTCTGAAATAAGAGTGAGGCGAGTATTAAGGGAAATGAAACTAGGTGGCACTGTTGTTATTTTCACTGCAGCTGGGGAGGTGTCCCAAGTGAGTGAGTAGATTGTGCTAAGGGTATGCATGGTTAGTGTTGTTGGAGTGAAGAACAGTGAGTAAGGGAAAATATTGCAGGCATTCATGAGAATGGTGGATCATGAGCCATGGTGAGGGGTGGGTACAGTGGCAGAGATAACGTGATGTTAGGTGAATCCCGCCACAGCAGATGGTGGAATTTGAATTCAATAAATATCTGGAATTAACAATCTAATGATGACCTTGAATCCATTGTCAATTGCTGGAAAAACCTGTCTGACTCACGAATTTCCTTTAGGTAAGGAAACTGCCATCCTTACCTGGTCTGGCCTACATGTGACTCCAGACCCACAGCAATGTGGTTGACTCTTAACTGCCCTCTGGTCAAGGGACAGGCAATAATTGCTGCCTAGCCAGCGACGCCCTCATCCCGTGAACGAATAAAGGATAAAGGAATAGAGAGGGTCTTTGATCTTCATCCTACAATGTTGTTCATTCCTCCAGATGGCTGAGATTGCTCAAACCTGGGTGACCACCTCTGACTCAGTCTGGCATAGTCCAGTGTTGTGGCTTTCTCTTCTGCTTCTGGGGGAGCAGGAAGTCCAGAGTGAACACACATTTGTCCAGCAGGACCTCTGGGACCCGGCTTGCAAAGCGGAATACCACCGTACCAATCTGCAGAACTGACTTTCCCAACTTCCCAGCAAAGCCAGGGTTCGTGATAACCCCTTGGAATTTCATTGACTTGACCCCTAAGACTGATTGTGGCCCAACCCTATAACTGGCTTCAATGGACAGCCCTGGCTGATGACTGGCCAGACCTTGATTGATAACCATGTTGCTCCCTGCAACTTCACTGAATGTTTGATGCATTGGACCTACCAGATAGACTGTGACCCACTCTCCGAACTGTAGTGACAGGAACCACCTGATCCTGGACATCCCATGTGACTGAGTGATCTTATCCAAACTCTTGGGCTGATATCAGATATTGCTTTTGTTTACTGTGCTGGAATACCCTGACTTAAGTCTTTCCCTTTTGGTGTGAGTGAATCCTACACCCTATTAGACTTTGAGAGATGGCCGTTTGGATGGGGGTTTGTAAGAGGTTGTGTAACTGATCATAACCTGAGATGTTGGTGACTGCTGTGTTAGATGGAGGTCTGGTGAGATGGACTTGTCAAGTACTTGCTCTGGGTTCCAAGTCAGCAATTGCCACCATGTAGTTTCTATCTGACACAGTGGGAGAATAGGAAACAGCAGATCAATTAAGTGAGATTAATAGTAATAACATGTTATTGCATGCAATAGATGTAAATTAGCCTCTGGCTATTCGTTACTGAGATTCGCATATTGCCATTCAAAAAATATTTGGAGAATCAAACTTCATTTTCTCGACGTCGGCAATCTTGTTTCTAACAATTTCACCCTATTTTCCCACTGGATCACCAATGTTCACATCATTCAGGGCTGGGTAGATCCTGTCTATTGTTTTACTAAATGATCAAGCAGAACATAAAAAAGAAGGGAACAATTATGATTTTCTTTGAAAGGTAAAGATTTTAAACAGAAAGTTCATTCTAAGAGTAAATAATCATCAAAGCAAACCAAATCATTATTCTCTGAGATGCAGGATCACAGAATATTTGACCAGATCAGCTCCAGTCACATTGTGATTGAAGGATGTCTGCACACACAGGCTGATCTGTTATACAAAGGCATGACTTGAATGTAGAAATCAATAATTATATTCCATTCATCAACCACACACGAAAGAATGACAGAGACAGCACCTGAAAAATTCTCAAGTTCAAAATTTCAGTCTCAGTCGAAGCTTAAGTCAAGCAACTATTATAGACTATAAAATGGAAAATGAGGCTGTTTCGTGGGCAATTGACATATTACTGCTCATTTTCAGTCACTGCTGGGAATTAAAATCATTCCAAAGGGAATCATTGCTTCACTCAATGTCTGGATGTCTAATTGAACAAATTTAGGAGGAGACAGGATATGGAGTGGAGTTGAAATAGGGGATAATGAACAGACAAATGTCAAAGAAAAATCAAGCCAGCATGAAAGACAGAGCTTGTAGTCTTATTAAAACACAAGGGAGCAGGGCAAGGCTGAAAGTCTTTTTTTTTAATGCAAGGAGTCTTGCAAGTAAGGCAGATGACTTGAGGATGCTGTTTAACATATGGGAATATGACGTTGTTTCCGTGGAGAGATGGTTGAGGTAAGAACAGGCCTGGGAACTCTATATTCAGGGCACAGCATCTTCAGGCGAGATAGGCAAAGCTGTTGTAAATGAGGAGGTGGTGTGGTCATACTGATCAAGAAGTAAAATACCATAACAAGGAGAGAACAAGAAGGGAACATTTCTTGAAGGTTTGTTTCATTGAGGCCACAGGGGCAGAATGTAAAACCAAAAAGTGTTTAATCACATTATTGGGGTTAGACGACAGATCCCCAAAAGTCAGTGAGATATAGAAGGACAGATATATAAGCAGATCTCTGGAGAAATGTAAAAATAATAGGGGATTTCAACTTTCCCAATAGTAACGAATAGGCAAAGTGTAAAAGGCTTAGAGGGAACATAATTCTTCAAATGTATACAGGAGAGCTTTGTAATCCAGTGTGTAGAAACTCTTACAAGAGAGGCACTACTGGGCTTAATTCTGGGGAACAAAGCTGGGCAAGTGGTAGAATTGTCAGTGGGAAAGCATTTTGATGACCATAACTCTGTGAGAGCTTCTCAAGGAAAACTCAGATTAGACAATAAGTTCAGGCCCAGCCAATGATGCCCACATTGAATGAATTCAAAAGAATAAGGTAGTTACGGAAAATGACAACGTTGGGCCAGAAATAAACATTCTGAGTTGGGGCAGGCCTATGATAGGACAGGATCTAGTCAAAGTGGTAAAAGATAAAGTTGCCTTAATCCCTGACTGGAGATGAGTTTAATATCAGAGCCACTACACCCCAGGTGAGTTATGAGAAGGCAGGGCCTTCACGGTGACCTCAGCCAGTATAGAAATTGAACCTGTGCTGTTGGTATCACTCTACATCGCAAACCAGTCATCCAGCTAACTGAGCTTAATGAACCCCGATGGACAAAGTGGACTGGGAGCAATTTTTTTCTAATAAAATCTACAACAGATCAGTGGGAATCATTCAGAAAGAGGATAGTGAGAGTGCAGGGCCAGCATATTCCTGTGAAGGTGAAGAGGAGTAAACAAGTCCAGGGAATACTGGATGTTGAGGAATATACTGGATTGGATAAAGATAAAAAATAAGAAAGCTTATGACACATATCAAGACTCAAAGTAATAGAAGCCCTAGAGAAGTATCATAAGTACAGAGGGTTACTTAAAAAAGAGAAATTAGGAGAGTATAAAGTGATAAAACACTGGCAGATGAAACAAATGAAAACCCAAAGACATTTCATAAGTACATTAGAGGAAAGAAGATAACCAGGGATCGGGTGGGGCCCATTAGGAACTAAAGTGGCAATCTGTGTGTTGAGCTGGAAAAAACAGGTGAGATTTTAAATTTTGTATATATATTCACTATAATAAGATCAAGATAGGTACAGAATTTGTTGTGATAAACCTGAACAAATCAACATTGAGAAAGAGCAGAATTAGCCATTTAAGCACACCTAAAATTGGATAAGTCCCAGATGTATCTCAGGCCCAGATGTAATGTATCCTAGGTTGTAGTAGGAGGAAAAGGAGGAAATTGCCTAGTCACTCATTTAGGAAACCACCCCATCTGCACAAACAGTAATACCTATGCCAACCACTTTCATTTACCATCATAACTATTTCTCTCTCGTTCTCAGAGCAAATGCCTAAGATAGGGCAGAAAGAGTCAAGAGGGGTGCTGTGCTCCTACCCCGAGTGAGCAGATAATCCTGACTCTGACTAAGCAAAGCCTGGACTAGTAGATAACACTACACTGGACTTATTGTGTCAGGATGGCATGGAAAGACCTCAGTGCAAGATGGCTGCGAGGGCAATGTGCTAAAAGGTAAAGAAATGCAAGGCCAGGATGCAATCAGCATCTAGATGGGCTCAGGGTGAATTAGGCACAATGAGGGCAAGTGGAAAGGCCAGAGATGCAGCGTGGTCCAGTCCATGAGCTGCCTTAGGTCCCTGAGCACACATTGTTATTGCTGCAGCATCACATTGCCAGCGCAGACTGAAGTGCAGAAGCAGCTTGTAAGTGAATTAGAGTTGTGCCATGAGGGTTCAGAGAGTCTGGTACATGTTGAATGCCAATGTCTGTGGATGTGGAGTGCATGTAGTAAGTATCCATGAGACGTTGATACCTGGTGTCCAAATGGAGCCTTTTGATCCAAGTGGCAATTTGAACCCACCAACTACCCATTCATTTTTCCCTGTCTAATTTTCCTGATGGCTAGTTTTGTTGATAACATTGGTAAGAGCTCAATACATGGTGAGTTTGAATATTAATGCAAGGCATTTAACAAGCGATGGTGGGTGTTAATCGTGAGAATCTCACCCTGCCCCTCGAGAAAAGCATACAAGATACAGCAAGATGATCTCAACATTAAGCTTGCCCTCATCAAAAATCTCACTCGATTCTACCACTCGTCCCACCATATCTGATGCCACTTAGAGCCTGATAAGATTCAACTCAAATTAAACTGAAAATGTAGGGAACTTGGAATGAGATGTTGGAGGTAATCAACTATCAGTAAATTTTCATCGTTGTGCCATTTGTAGGTCTGTCACATAATGAAACTTATACTTGAGATCAGCTGGATCGGAAAGTGATATAATGGATGGAGCAGCTAGGAGTCTCAAAGATAACGCTTAATTTTTTTTTGGAACCTAAGTCAGATGGGAAGAATATGAACCTACCCAGACCAGCTCCACATCCAGAACGTGAATTTGTAGAAACCTAGTAGGTACTGGCCAAGTCTCAAATTCTAACAGTGCTTTTTTATTCATTTGTAGGATGTGGGCATCGCTGGCTGGTCAACAGTTATTGCCAATTCTAGTTGCCCTTGAGAATATAGTGGTGAGCTGCCTTCTTGAACTATTGCAGTCCATCTGCTGTAGGTTGACTCACAGTGCCATTAAGGAGGGAATTCCAGTGTTTTGACCCAGCAATAGTGAACGAAGGGTGATGTATTTCCAAGTCAGGATGGTACGTGGCTTGGAGGGAAACTTGAAGGTGGTGGTGTTCCGACATATCTGCTGCCATTGGGCTTCTAGATAGAAGTGGTCATGGGTTTGGTAGATGCTGTCTTAGGATCTTTGGTGAATTTCTGCAGAGCATCTTGAAGTATTACACACTGCTGCTACTGAGTATTAGTGGTGGATGGATTGGATGCTTGTAGATATAGTGCCAATCAAGCAGGCTGCTTTGTTCTGGATGATGTCAAGCTTCTTGAGTGTTGTTGGATCTTCATCCATTTAGGCAAGTGGGGAGTATATTGTGTCTTGTAGATGATGGACAGGCTTTGAGGAGTCAGGAGGTGAGTTACTCACCACAGTATTCCTAGCCTCTGACCTGGTCTTATAGCGACTCTGGAGGAGGCAGAGATGAAACATCCTCTCGGCACTTTTGGCTAAAGATTGCTGCAAAAGCTTCAGCCTTAGGTTCTTCTATCATTGAGCATAGGGATATTTGTGGAGTGTCCTACTCCAGTGAGTTGTCTAATTGTCCACCATCATTCATGACTGGATGTGGCAGGACTGCAGAGCTTAGACCTGATCCCCTGGTTGCGGGATCGCTTAGCACTTTCACTTCCTGCTTATGCTGTGTGGTATGTAAGGAGTCTTGTTTGGTAGATTCGCCAGTTTGACACCCTATTTTCAGATATGCCTGGTGTTGCTCCTAACATGCCCTCCTACACTCTCCACTGAACCAGGGTTGATCTCCTGGCTTAATGGTAATGGTTGAGTGGGAGATATGCTGGGCCATGAGGTTACAGATGTGCAGGAAGACAATTCTGCTGTTGTTGATGGCCCACAGTGCCTTATGGATGCCCAATCTTGAGTTGCTAGAACTGTTCTGTCAAATTTAGCATGGTGATAGTGCCACACAACATGATGAATGGTATTCTCAATACAAAGGCAGGAATTCATCTCCACAAGGACTGTGCAGTAATCTCTCTTACCGATACTGTTAGGGACAGATGCATCTGTAAGATGGCAGATTAGTAAGGATAAGGTCAAATATGTTTTTTCTCTTGTTGGTTCTCTCACTACTTATTGCAGACCAAGTCTAGCAGCTATGTCTTTTAGAACCCAATCAGCTTGATCAGCTGAGCCACTCTTAGTGGTGGACATTGAAATCCCCACCCAGAGTACACTTTGTGTCCTTGCCATCCTCAGTGCTTCCTCTAAGTGTTGTTCAGTATGGAGGAATACTGATTCATCAGCTGAGAGAGGACGGTATGTGGTAATCAGCAGAAGGTTTCCTTGCTCATGTTTAACCTGAAGCCATGATACTTCATTGGGTTGGAGTCAATGTTGAGGACTCCCAGCGCAACTCCCTCCTGACTGTACACTACTGTGCTGCCACCTCTGCTACGTCTATACGACTGGTGGGGCAGGACATATCTGGATATACTTTGCTTGTAAAGTAGGATTCTGTGAATATGACTATGTCAGGCTGTTGCTTAACCAGTCTGTGAGACAGATCCCCCAATTTTGGAACTAGCCCCCAGATGTTAGTAAAGTGAGCTTTTCAGAGTTGACAGGGCTGTTTCTGCCATTGTCTTTTCCAGTGCCTAAATCGATGCCAGAGGGCGACTGAGATTCAACCATATTGCTATGGTTCTAGAGTCACATGTCAGCCAGGCCAAGGATGGCAGATTTCCTTCCCTGAAGGACATTAGTGAACCTGATAGGTTCTCTGACAATGGGCAATGGTTCCTTAGTCATCAGTAGATTCTTAATTCCAGATCATTTTTATTGAATTCAGATTCCACCATCTGCCGTGACGGGATTCGAACCCGGGTCCCAAGAACATTAGCTGAGTTTCTGGATTAATAGTCCAGTGATAATATCATGAGGCCAACGCCTCCCAGTGTAACCTTTGCCAAACATCTCCAAAATCTCAGCACAACTCTGGTTCAATTCCATACTTCTCCCTCCGGATTGGAGATTTCTCGACTCATTTTAACATGCTACAATTAAACAGACCTTTTGTTGTATGAGAAATTAGAGTTATGAAATGGTCACTCAAATGTAACTTCCTAGCTCTATACAAACATCTCCATAACATTGAGGATTATTGTTGAAAACATCTGAAATATGTTAATATGTTGCAAAATTTTCTGCAAAAAAAGTAACTAATTCAATCCTTTTTCCAAATTGGTCAGTTTAATTAACACAGACGAAGACTGTGACAAATTACAAGAAGACATTAATAAATTTGTAGAATGAGGTGTAATTGGCAAATTAATTTCAATAGAGATAAGTGCAGATTATGCATGTTAATACATAGAATAAAGAGCCCATATAGTAATTAGAAAATAAGAGTCTAAATGGGTTAGAGTAGCAAAGGGATCTAGGAATAGAGATACATAGAGTGCACACTTTTGGGTCCACATTTATAAAAAGGACATGGAGGCACTTGTCAGGAGACAAAATAAGATCAACGGCAATAATATGCTAATGAGAGGTAACACCTGTCAAGACAAATTAAATAGCTGTGGGCTCCTTTTTTTCTAGAATGCAAAAGGCTGAAGGATAACTTGGCAGAGAATTTTCAGATTATGAAAGTGATTGATTGGATAGACATTGAGAAGATGTTCATGGGTGGAAGTAGAACCATAAAATAACAGCCATTAGTGTTACTTGTATTGTTATTACTTATGTTTAATTATGTGCATGTTGTGGGCATACACTTGTGCCTGTAAATAGACATGAAACCGTGATTGCTGAGTTAGGAGGTTCATGCCTGTTAAGTGTTTATCTGTACATCAATCCTTTGACAAGCATACTTAGGATGTCCCTCTTTCTATTGCCAATAACTGACCTTCTGGAATGCAAAATGTGATCAGTTCAATTCAGAAGTTTCTATATTCAGAGAACGATGAGAATGTGAAACTTATGATTTTTAATTATTCACTCATGGGTTTTGAACAATGCTACAAGGCCAGCATTTATTGCCCATCATAAATTATTTTTGAGAAGGTGGCCGTGAGCTGTTGTCTTGAACAATTGCAGCCATTGCATTGCTATAGTTTGGAAATGTCTACATTTGATGCTAGCTTGTTCCTCATAGAAGTCACTTACCTCAATTTAACTGTGCCTCTGTTATGACATGCCATGGCCCTGTTTGTGTTCCTTGGCAGTCCCAGATTTTTCCATTACATAAATAGCCATTGTCAGAAAAATCCATCTAAAGCATCCTCAACAATGAGAAGAACCTTAATATGAAAGTAAAATACTGTCAATGTTAGAAATCTTAATAATGCATAGTTTCAAAACAAAAGTGATGATCAAACCACATTAAACTGCATTTTAAGAAATAGGAGCATTCACAGAGAAAGTAAACTGGTAACCAAGGACAAATCTGGGGTTACTATGTGATCAGCACAACCAAATGGTACAATCTTGACATAAAACACATTTAAACTGCAACAAGTTAGAAGTATGTTGAAGTAACCCCACTGAACTTTGAGTCGCTCGTGAACAACAAAGTATAAGGATAAGGGCCTGAAGAGCCAATTATTAAGATAGGCATAAAAGAATCAAAAAGGGAATGTGGGTAGAAAGAATATAAGAACTAGCGCAATATATAACATTTTTATTGCAGCGCACTCAGACAAATTGTCTGATTGGAAAAAATAATTAAAGAATTCAGCAGATTTTGAGTGACTTTCAGTTTAGTCAGCCAAGCACTGGAATACTCCAGTTGGGTGTGTTTTCATTTTTTAATTTAATACATAATTGCCATTAACTGAAAATAATTTCCACGGAATATTAACTGCTAAGAAGAGGGGAGTTCAGGAGCATATAGATAGTTAGATTCCCTAAAAGTGATATCAGGACAGAACTCCAACATGATTGTGTCCATTTCTACAACCCCCTGGAGCTGTCAGATAAGCCAGGTAGGAGTAGGTCATTAATTACAATGTAAACCAACTATTCTGACATGAATAGCCAGCACTTCTACTTGTGACATCTGGTTGCTGTCAGCAAATTTCTAGGATCAACAAAGTGAGTTCACAGTAGACAGTCCCACCTCAGTGAAACTGACAGGATCGGCAGACTTCAAACAGTGTGACAGAAGAGCTGCAGCCATGTCCAGGTGAGAGGTTGCTGGTCACAGCACTTCTTCTGAAGGTATGTTCTTACCGCTGACAAGTGATTACAGCTTCCTGGAAGTCAGTTTACCTGACCTGTTTCCCACTGTCAACCTTCACCATGAAGCCCTGATTTATACTTCTGATGAGAAAGAAAGGGAGCAGCAACAGTAACACCAAAAGCACTCAGAGAAGTGAGGATATTTGCTGATGATCACACAATGTTCAGTACTATTGACAACTTCTCACATACTGAAGTATTCCATGTCCAGAGGCAACAAGGCCTAGACAACATTCAAATTTGGGATAATAAGTTGCAAGTGACACTCCCACGATACAAATGCCAGACAATTACCATTTTGTATAAGAGTATCATCTTGACCTTTTGATGACATTACAATGCTACAGTATGGTGCTAAATGTATAACAAGCAGATGAAACAGCAAGTAAGAAATCTGGCAATAAGCAAACCAGATTTAAATTCTGTAGAAGAGTCATATTGGACTTGAGACAGAGATAACAAGGTGTAGAGCTGTATGAACACAACAGGCCAGGCAGCATCAGAGGAGCAGGAAAGTGCTACACCTGCCCTTACATCTCCCCCCTCACCTCCATCCCAGCCGCCAAGAAATCCTTCCACATCAAACAGATGTTCACCTGCATATCTGCTAATGTAGTATATTGTATCCACTGTTCCCGATGTGGCCTCCTTTACATTGGGGAAACCAAGCAGAGGCTTGGAGATTGCTTTGTGGAACACCTATGCTCGGTTCGTGACAAACGACAACACCTCCCAGTCGCAAACCACTTCAACTCCCCCTCCCACTCCCTGGACGACATGTCCATCCTGGGCCTCCTCCACTGCTACACGATGGTACCCGAAGGTTGCAGAAACAGCACCTCATATTCTGCTTGGGAACCCTGCAGCCCAATGGGATCAATGTGGACTTCACAAGTTTCAAAATCTCCCCACCCCCAGCCTCACCCCAAGACCAGCCCATCTCGTCCCCGCCTCCTTGACCTGTCCATCTTTTCTCCCACCTATCCACTCCTCCCACCTCACTGACCAACCCCCACTCCCACTTCCTACCTACACTCGCCTCAAATGGCTTTATCCCCACCTCCTTGACCTGTCCATCTTCTCTCCACCTACCTGCTCCTCTGTCCACCTTCTATCATCGCCTCCCCCCTCTTTATTTATTTCAGATCCCCCTTCCCCTCCCCCATTTCTGAAGAAGGGTCCAGACCCGAAACGTCAGCTTTCCTGCTCCTCTAATGCTGCCTGGCCTGCTATGTTCATACAGCTCTACACCTTGTTACCTCAGACTCCAGCATCAGCAGTTCCTACTGTCGCTTGGACTTGAGACATCCTCGTTCTGAAGAAGAGTCACTGGACCCAGAGGGTTAACTTTGTTTTCTCTTCACAGATGCTGTCAGACCTGCTGAGTTTCTCCAGCAATTTCTGTTTTTGTTTCAGAGTTTCAGCTTCCACAGTTCTTTGTTTTATTTTACTTGAAACATTAACTCTGTTTCTCTCTCCAAAAATACCCCTAGACTTGATGAGTTTCCCCACACTTTCTGGTTTAAGTTCAAATGTAAACACTGCAGAATGGCAACAGTGTGTACCATTAACAAGATATGCTGCAGCAACTCACTGATGTTCCTTCAGCAGCACCTCTTAATCCATGACCTGTGCCACCCAGAAGGACAACAGCAGCACATACACGGAAGCACCATCATCTGCATGTTCCCCTCTAAGCAACAACTACTTGAAACAATGAAACTATCCTTTCTCTGTTACTGGATTAAATACCTAGTATACAATTCCAGACAGCATTGTATGTTTATCTGCACAAAACAGATTATAAATAATCAAGAAGGCAACTCACCACAACCTTCTCATGGTCAATTTGTGATAGTAATGAATGCTAACCTTTCCAATGATTCCCATATCCCAAGAACAAAAGTAAACTCGACTTCAGATCCCAATGGTTTCTTTGCCCACTGTAGTTCGTGTCAATTCAGCTGGGACCACAAGCTGAAGCTAGTGTATCCATATGTTTCTGTTCAGGCATATTCAAATCTGCAAGCCCAAATTGCACCTTATATTAGAGATGTCCTATTCATTAGGTTCCTACAGAGAAATAACTGGACAGAGAGTTGGACACAAAGATAGATCAATAAATAAGCTTCCAATGACCTAGAGGTGTATGGGGAAACAGAGGAAAACTTTGTAATACATTTTCAGTTAAAGATATTGCTGTGGATTTATTTTAATCAAAGGTTACTTTTGCGTTTTGGGCTGAATTTTCCTAGCCATTGAATGACGTAGAGGATGACAAGTCAATTGGGAAAATATGATGACAGTGGAAAAATTAGATCTCGGCATCAAAAAAATTAAGATAGATTTTCCATCCAAGGTTTCATAACCACGAGTGGGAACACCAAAGTATTAGATTTCTACAACAACCACAGAGCTAAAGCTGCTACAGAAATGAAGCTGGAAGGAATATTCTACAATCTGTTCTCACTTTTTTCTCAGGATAATGGGTGGATGTCGATTTTTAAGTATGTCTGAAGAAATTAGCAAAAGGTCTTGTTGTCGGGATTCTTCTCGTTCCAGGAGTGCAGAGAGAAAGGCAGTAGAGTCAAATGAAACCAAAATGCTATCCTCTGCCAGTCACACAACTGATCTGTTAACTGTTGTTGATCAACTGCAACTAACAGTGCCTGGGGCTGGTAGCCTGCCCCATAGCTGGAGGGGTCTTATTTCCCATTGCATGGTCCTGCCATGGGCTGTCCTTCACTGGAAAAATTGACCGACGCTGCCAAAGTCAGGAACTCTGAGACCAAGGTGTGGTTTGGGAAAGTGGCTATTGGACCATTATTTCAGTAATTCTGTGCTTTGAGGAAGGTGCGGGTCGTGCGATTGGAGGGTGAAGGGTTTTAAGCAAGTCAAAACACTGGGTGAAATCTTAAAGGGGCCTGAACATGGGCTATGGTGACATGTCTTGGTGTGAAAAGTCCAGCGAGGACAATCTTGATTTTGGGAACAATAGTTGCATTTGCCAACTAAGTACCAGACATCAAGATGAGATTCTCACTAGGCAGCTGCAAGATGCCTCTTAATAAGGATTATTGTTTGTTAACAGCCTCATTAATGCTATATCTCAATTCATTAATATTCAGCTTTCTATTTTGCCACCCGTCGTTGGGAAATGTCATTGGGACAACTCCTGACATGAAAGTAAGCAGTCGGGGTGGGGGGGAGGGGGGGGGGGGGGAGTTGCTAGGAACTCTAGCTTGCCACTTGTTCCTCTAGTCAGCCGCCTTGGATACCCAGTAACAAGATCTCAGGGAGCACATCATGGGCACCAACTGCATGGAGCATTCGCCCACAGACACTGGCATCGGCCACTGCCAGCCTGGTAGAAATCTCATGACATCTCTCTAATCCACATACAGCATTTCTACACTTTAAAGCTGCACTTCAGGATGCAGCAGCAACTGGTATTGAAAAGCTGCTGCAAAGGTACTTTGTGTGCAGTGACACAGACACAGATCACACACTGGACCAGGCTGTATCTCAGGCTGCTCGCTTGCTCGCTTAGCACTTCTCTGCCTTGCCTTGCTGAGCCATGCCTTTTTAGCATGTTGATGCTTCAGATCCTAAACAATCGCAATACTGCTGCATTGTTGTTTACTGTGGACTCTGAGCCAGACTCCCATAACCTTCAGGTCTCACTTTAACAGCTGGTAAAGTTCTATCACAGTGTCCTGGGACAGACAAAGCCTACACTGACACTGCACCTTGCTGACCTCCAGGAAATGGGCAAAAGACTCTTGTCCTTCTGTGGTCCTGACACATCCTGAAGGATCCCTTCCAGAAGCATGTGCTGAGATGGGAACAAGGATGGTGATGAGAAGAAGGTCAAGGTAAAAGGGAGTAAATGGTACAGTCTGGGAGGGCATGTAAGTTTATGGGAGGAGGGTTGTTGCAGGGACCATCGCTGTTGCCGGGGGAGGGACAGAACAGGGATGGGCATCATTAAATCTAAATTTCTGGACTTACAAGCAAAGGTGGAAAGTTGGAGATGAAGTTCTGTATGGTGAGTATAGGTGTTGGTTGGGGTTATCTGTGGAAATGAGCTGTCTGGGTAGAGCAGGTTAAAAGAATATGTAGATACTTGAGGGACTGTCACAGCGGATCAGCCAGCATCCGTGGAGAGAGAGGAAGCCAGTGTTTTGAGTTGCTTGCTTGCTCTCCATGGATGTTACCTGACCTGGTGTGATCTGTAGCATTTGTTGTTTTCAGTACAGGTTCCAGCATCTGCAGTAATTTGCTCCTACATGAGGAATTGTGCCTGGTTACCAGGCTGAGTCTGGTGCAGGTTGCATTCTCTGAGATCACTTGATTTTTGCTAAAGTTATCTGCAACTGGTAAATGGCTGGGGCAATGCCAAGGTTGGGCACAATCCCATGAGTTTGATGAGTAAAAGCACAGGCTTCACTTCTGGGTGGGAAGACATTTAACAATTAAAGAATCAATCATACAATCACAAAATACAGCTACACTTCTTTTGCAAACAGCAAGTAATATAGGCAAAAGACAGGAAACGCTATCGAGAATTGTCAGATCAGCTATGATCTTATTGAAAGGCAGAGTAGACCTGTTGGGCTGATTGGCCTCCTTATGCTCCTATGCATAATGATTTTATGGAAATATATCATCATGCATGTTAAATACATGTAAGATTTGTTTGGGTTTCAAATGCTGATTGTAGGACAATGTCTGCCATATTATTGCCCCTTGCAAATTCCACATAGGAATCTCATTAAGCAGTAGTTATTGGCATTGACTTTGAAAGAGGTAAACACTGGACGCAATCAACAGCGAACTTGTACTATCCATTAGGGTGCGATGGCACATGGAGCCAATCGTCTCTACATCCGTACTGCGAGTAAATTATTGAGGCTACAGGATGCCATGATATCTTTCATGGTTGATGTGGGAGAAGATAAGAAGGATTCAGAGCTCATGGAACAATCCCAACATCATATTACGCGTTAGTCATTCTGCCAGAGCAGACCTACACCATGTAGCTGGCTATCCATGCCTGGTCAAGCGCTGCATATTTCATTGTACGGAGGAGTTTGTGCAACTACCATCTACAGAGTATGACAGCACTGACTTTTCTTTTAAGCTAAGAACTTGTTCTGTTTCTTATTTTCCCAACCCAGATCCCTGCCAGCAGGAGTCAGGTTCCAGCCACAGGTGGACTCCGGCCACAGAGACTGCCTTGCCAAGGCAGTAAAGACAGATTCATGAGGAACAGGTTTGATGGCAAGCTGGCACAGAACCGAAGAGTACCCAGCTCAGGCAGATGCTGCAGCTACAGGGGCCCTTGGGATGTGTCAGGACCACAGGAGGACCAGAGTCTTTCATCCTGGAATCCATTTCTTGGGGATGAGCAACGTATGGTATTGATGGAGGCTCTATATGTCCTAGGACGCTGTAGTGGAACTATGCCTGCTCCTAGACCAGGACCTGAGGGCTGCAGGAGTGTAGGACCATCCCCTCCCAGTGGCTGTGAAGGCGACACAGCTGCTTTGAACCTCTATGTGACTGGCTCCTTGCAGGGATTGACAGATGTCTTGTGTGGGTTCTCTCAGTCATCCACCATAAATACATCAGGACAGTGACCGACACCATCTGTGCAAGATCACACTGGTTTATTTCGCTTCCTGATGCTGAGGTCAGTGCTGCAGCCTGGGCAGTGGGATTCAGGAACATAGTTGGGTTCCCCAAGGTACAGGATACCATCAACTGCCCATACATGGCACTGAAAGAGGTGTATCACAGCGCTGTGAAATTCATCATCAGGAAGGGCTTCCATTCCATTATAGTCCAGGTGATCTGTGATTGCTGTTTGAAATCCTTGGAGGTGTGCTCATTGCCTTGGCAGTGCCCTTGAGCACTTTTGTGCATCTTCTGTGGTTGAGGGTCAAGGTGCCTTAAAAGGTTGATGACAGGTACAAGGAATACTCACAGGCACCATGGCTCGTAGCATCATTGTATGATCTCCTAACTTTGGAAAAGAGATGCAATGCCAACCAAACTTTGACTAGGGCCTTGGTGGAGCAGATGTCAGGGCTGCCGAAGATGTTGATCAGAAAGAATGTGTTACACCATCCTAGCATGTTGTGCACCACACCATTAGAACAGGTAACAAGGTGATGGTCCAGATGCTGAGCAACTAGGAGAATGGAAGCAGTTTTGTTTCTTCTGAGGAGGAAGACATTGAAAAGGAGGAAGCTCTTCTTATGCATAACAGAACTCAACAGCTTTGGGTGCTATGAGTCAGACAGAATCTGATTGCCACCCATTTCCAGTCGATGACATTTGGCTGCAGCAGACAATTGTCGATTATAAAATAGTCTTGGTCATCATGCCGGCATTTAGTTGGCATTGTGGAGGCAAACTGCACCCTCTGTTTGTTGTGTTTGTGTTTACTTTTGATGACTGTAAATAAATGCTTACCTTGGAATTGACTGAATAATGGCCCGCCTGTGATGGTCCTCTAATGGAAACTGATAAGTGGTTGGTCTACAGCACATTGAGGACAGAGGAGTGATGGTTTAGAGAGGATGGTAGGATATGATGTGGCTAAAGATAGTCAAGTTGTGTGATCTGGTGGTTAGACAGCAACTGGGGCAAAGAAGTTTAATAGTAAATGTTAAGAAGTGTCAGCAATGTGTTTGTGACTGCAGTGCCATTACATGACCAGTGAAGGGAAACTCTTGAATGCCAATGCTTGGGGGGTGAGTATTAGGCCATGGTTTAAAGAAGGTGATGGTGCCAGGATTACTGGTTTATTCCAGGAAATCCGGTGAGTGGGGAGTTCTCCTAGCAATGGTGAGTGGGAGAATTGAGTTAGCATTGGATAAGGAGAGTGCCATAGGGGAAGAGTAGGATGTTAATGAGGTATGTTTGGACAAGATGCTGAGAAATTGCATTGGACCTCACAGAGAGAAACCCTCCAGGAAACTCGACAAAATTGATACTTAGACAAAATGTCGTTCAGATGCAGCCCACTGTAATAAAAACAAATACTTCTCCAATCACCCAGCCATTAAAATGTTATTGTGCTGTTTTTCCAGTCTGATAATCTTGGTATTCCCAGTATCATCATACAATGATCCTAATGATTCCACCTACATATAAAGACACACTTAATTAACATTGTTTTAAAGGTAGGGTGCCACTTAAAATATATTGAAGCAGCTGGTGACTTCATGGCAAGTGACAGTAATAGAAGTAAATGTATCTTCTTTAATGGATCTGTGGTGAGTGGCTATAAACTGATGTGGTTCTAATTAAAATTCATTAATTTTGCCATTATGGGTCATTGATATTTTCCTGTATTCCCTGCCATTCTGTCATCACAGCAAGTTGGATGCTTTGTCTTAACCACCTGCACTCAGTACCATAAATGTCTAAATGAGAACCCAGCAATGCAATGATACGTCTTTAGTCTGTCAAAGCTTGTTTGCACCTGGAGTATTTTTAGACACCAGATGTTCTCTTCCTAATATATCCAATGATAATGTAGTCACCCAAATGGATTAATGTGAGCATGTACTGACTGCAACAACTGAACTTCTCATTAGCTCTTTCACCTCAGTGGACTGATGTAACAATTTTATGTCCTATTTCCTTTAGTGAGTATAATAAATTGGAATCTATTCCAGCTAGACTGTTGTCTTGTTTATTTTTTCTAATATTAGTCACCATTACAGGTTGGTGCCGTTGATTTAATCTGGTGCAAACTGAAAGTCCATCACAGCTTTCAAAATGCACCTTGTTTCTTATGTTATTTCCCAAAATTATTTTCTTTTTCCAAAACATTTACTGCAGATGATTTTGATTTGTAACTATGAAATGGAAAACTTATAGAGGCAATTTCTTGATTGAGATGTGACCTTTAAATGAGCAGAAAGACATCGAGTTATATTATTTTTAATTCTGGTAGCATTGCTGAATGCAGAAAAATATAATTTTCAAGGGAATTGGTTTGTTTAGAATATCCCAGTGCTGTTACATCTCAGAAACCTGGATTCTAGCACAACCTATATGATAGGATACAAACCTCTCCTCACTTCCAATGGCATCAGGGATGTAATTGTGGAGTTTTATCCTTCCAGTGGTCACAGACGGTGAGCACAAAACATAAGTTACAGTGTACCAGTATGAACTTGGGCTTGAAGTTAACACAGAAGTGGTAGCCCCAACACAAACCAAGACGTTAAGGGTGAGTCCAGCTTCACTTGGTTGAATCACCTTCAGTTTTAGCAGCCCTCAGAATAGTTGCTAGGTCCTTGATTGAACAATGCCAATAAGAGTGGCAAACACTGTTGCAGTGCCTATTTGCAGTGGCCAGGCTGGCAGTTCCAACAGGTGCTGAGAGGTAGGGTTTAGCAGGGCAGGAAGGGGTAAGACACTGGGAAAGGACAAAGGATGGGTGCTCTACAAATTTCTGACCTACACCCCTGGTTTTTTTCTTGGCTTGAAACCTAGAGTGACAGCTGCAACTGATGTTCATTACCATAAAAGAAACTACTACATACACCTAGAGCAATCCAACTGATACAATAGATTATAATTTTTAAAAAAATTAAAGGATTTGAAGAAGGAGTTTAAAGCGGAAATATTAACCAGAAATTTGAGATCAAATAGGACAATAAATGCCACTAAAGCAAGCATTGTATTATAGAAACCTATTACTTATGTCATATACCAAAGATGGGAATGAAATAATGTGGAAGAGTATTAAGAAATCTAAAAATCTACTTTGTGTCTGATGAGTTGAATTGGTTGGTGGGTGTGTTCTAGGGTGCCCAGTGTGTGGGTGTTTGGTGTGCCAGGTGGGTGGCAGGGGTAGCTTGCCAATGCCTAGCGTAGCTTGGGAGTTGTGTTAGGTGGCCAGTTGGGTCAGATTGGGTCAGTGAATTGGGCCTCTAGGGAGCTGGGGGGATGGAGGGAGTGGAAGGGGAATGACCGGAGGCCAAAGTAGGATTTGTCAGGTCCAGGGTTGGGAATTCGAAGGTGAGTCAGTTGGAGTCAGATCATGTTTGGTTGTGGTGTAGTCAGAAATCAGGGGGAGTCAGGACTTTTTGAATCTGATTTGGATGTGGGGTCTGATGTCTACGCATTACTGAAGTGGGATCAATGGTGAGTCTGTGGTCACTTTAAGAGTTATCAGCAGTTACAAGAAAGTTTAATCCCTCTAAGTTGTCATGGCTAACTACAAAGCAAAGTGAGTTGGAACACACCAAAGCCTCCTACTCTAACTCAGTGTATGGGACATTTTCAGAAGGCTCCAAATGCCAGGAAATGCCCATCAGAAATTTCAACTTCTTGGATAATTCCTGTGAAGCCAACTGTGTTGGGACTTCCGCATGGTCCCAATGCATAACTCTGATCTGCACTGCTACAACAGCTATCATCCCATTGGAAGATCTGGGCTATTATATCCTTTAATGCAGTTCCACAATGTGAAGTGTTAGCCAACCGGAATTGTGTCTGAAGTCAGTCTCGTGTCTAGGCTGAACTAGACTGTGTCAGTAAACCAATTCAAGGGGATTCTGCACATGCCATAAAGGAGAAAAAGAATGTCACAAGTTCAGATAACGTCCAAACGAACAAATGACTTTACATAAAAGGATAAGTGCATGAATTTGCTGAATATGGAAAATGTTTCTTGGAAGCTCATTGCACTCGAGGACCTTTAAAGCTGAATTACTAATTTTGCTAATTAAGTACCTTGCATACTTCCGAATGTTAAGATGATATTAATAAAGTTACATAATGGAAAAAAGTGAGTTTTCTTTGACTTTTTCTTTTAATCACGCTATTAAAATATTCTGTGAAAAGGATCTGATCTGTGTAAACATTAATATTATTGGTAATAATAATTTAAAATGCTTCAAGAAAGCAAAGTTTAAAAAATGTGCTAAACATTCAATGTAAACAGTAAACCACTAAGTGGTATTTGATGAAGTGTTAAAATAAAAGGGGTGATAATTTCCCCAAGCCAACAGACGTAAAAACCTAATAAAAGGCCCAAGTTCAGAGCAATCTCAATTTTGTTGGAGGTGGCCATCTTCAGGTGTTTAGTGTCAATGAGGACTCGTGTGCACCTATGTAAAGGAGAGTCAGCAGGCAACAAAACTTGTCTAAGTGACTTGTCAACTGTGTGAAAGGTCCCATTCCTTGGTCTGAGAAGATACACGGGCACATCAAGGGACATCAAAGAGGCAGAAGTTAGGTACTTGTGACCTCACAGACCTTCAAACATTCATTGGGCTTTGTGTCATAGACCCAGGGAGTGTGAACTTCACCTGATCAGCAGGAAATGGGGAATGCATCATCACAAAGGCCATATGAGCAGTGTAGGTACAACTTGATTAATAGAGAAGAAATCACGAGCAGAAGATCACAGCAGTAAAAAAAATGACAAAAGACAAATGCCAGGTACTACAAAAGTCGTACCCAAGGTACTGAATCCACTAGAATAGATGAAGCCAGATGGTCATAATGCAAACCAGTGCAGGAGGTTGCGACCACTTTTGAGGCAGATGGTTACAGACATTGTCAGTGAGGAGCTCATACCTTGCTCCATTCAAAGCCATACCCTGTCAGTGAAAGCCAAGGTAACTGAGGCCTTTAATTTTTTTACTTCTGGATCGTTCAGCTGTAGATCTCCGCAGCATCTTTCTGTCAGCTACACAGCACTTACATTATCCTGGCGACAAATGTCCTCCACATCAAGACTGAAATTACATTAAATTTCCATCTGTTCGAGCCTCATGGTTTCAGAGGGCATGTGGTTTTGACATTATTACTGCATTCCACCAGGGAATAAATGAGCATTCCCATTTCATCACCAAGATACCCGTTACTGATCTGAGATGTTCAATAACAGGCAGGCCCATCATTCCCTGAATGAGAAGCCAGTCTGTGGCCACAAAAAGAGCTTCCTTCATGCTTCCCTCATAGCTGCTATAATTCTTGCATTCTTTGCCAGTCAAACCTTCCAAAACCCACAGCACAAAAAATGATGGGTATCTCATATGGGTTTAGTTGCCTCACTGTAAATGTCTGCAAACCATTTTGGAATATCTTCCTGTTATATAGCAAGGTTAATTAAGTCATTGACCTCTTTGTTCCTATTAGAATAGTGTGAAGGTAAGATCGTCAAAAGGCTCATCCATTTGACAATCTTATATCTTTCGGATGTTCATATAAGGTTGTTGGGAGAAACTGTTTCATTCAGGGTGTTATGTGGAGAGAGTCCATAAAATGGCTGGTCTGCTTCATCGTATCAATTTTCTGGTACCTGTATTATCTACAAATTACAGTCTGCAATAGGGTTAGTGTTAGGGACATGCAGGAGAGAAAAGAGAAATTAAAGGGCCGCCATTAATTTTATTTGGAACCAAGCTCTAAGCCGCAAAGTGACGGTTCAAAGCAAAGATTTCACAAATAATGCTTGGCTCATCAGGCAAGAGGTGTTGCAATGTGTTTCAGACAAAATACAGCTGAAAATGCTGCTGGACAATGTGTTTATTTACTTTTAATGTGTTTGCCAGTTCTTAGAATGGCAACCAGTTTGGCAAGAACATCATTGGCAGTTAATGTTGGCATTTTACCTTCCTCACTTTGGAGTCAGCCTGTTTCCATTTCTTCCTGAGATTTATGTAAATGAGTGGCTGTCCTGCCTTTGCATTGATTAGGGCAGTGAAATCCAACTCTATATAAATGCAAACCTTTGTTATGTTGCTATTTCAGCTTTATTGTGGAGCAGTACATCATCCATTCTATCCTCTCTCTGTCTGTTGCCAAATTGGAACAAACTTTGAACCAATATCATCTATATTTGGTCAACTCAGATAGACTTAATTCTCAAGGCCCTCAATTTGTTTTTTTTTTAATTTCCAAACACAGCTGTACATCTGCAACCTGGTTTATCTGAAACAGCCTTGATTTGGTACCAATAGCTGCTGAACCAATAACAATTTGTGAGATGTTTGCTCTTAACATACAGAAGAAATCAGTATGAAAATGTTCATTATTAAGAAGCTTAGTCTCTCACATTCTTAATTTATCCTATTTTGCCACACTCACTCTATCTCTGCTAATTTACACACTTGTCACCATCATGCTGTACCAATCTCATTATTCCCTGTGACATCTTCTGTCACTCATTCTCCCTCACTTCAACCCTCAACCACCCCCTGGGATTCTAACCCTGCATGGCCCCTGTGTTTCTCGCTCACTTAGCCAGGGCATCCTGCCACCCTTTCCCCACCTGCAACAACACTAACAGCCGGGGCAGCTGCTTTCACCCAACTCAATCCATCCCTTTCTCTCTGTGCAGAAGATAAGTCCATGATAAAGCAGCAAGAGCTAAGGCAGAGAATGGTACGCGCCATCTTCTGCTCCTCACTCCTTACAAAGAGAGGGCCATGACCTTGAATGTCCCTAGTAACACCTGATCAAGGGGAGATAGTGGCGTAGGGGTAATGTTGCTAGACTAGGAATCTAGAATGTCAGGTTACTGTTCTGGGGGCATGGGTTCAAATCCAGCCATGATTAAAAATTGAATTCAAGAAAAAAAATGCAAATCTGAGGGTGACCGTATTACCACTGTTGTAAATGCTCTTCAGGGAAAGAGATTTGCTATTTCTTATCTGGTCTAGCCTACATGTGATTCAGGATCTACATCAATGTATTGACTCTTAACTGCCCTCAGGGCAATTAAAGATGGTCTATAAATGCTGGCCTAGCCAGTGATGCCCACACCCCACAAAGGAATGAAAATAAAATGTTCAAACCACTGCACCGATATTGGAGGCAGCACTTGATTTACTGTGTGGGAACCCTTTGACAGAGGTTTGCCTTCCTTGATGTGGCTGAGAGCTATTCGCACCGACTTTGGATATGGTATATGGTTACAACACATGTAGTGTGTATGATATGTAACCTGCTAGTACATGCTGTGGGTGTAATACTCATGAAACATGGAGACAAGCAACAACAGTCAACACACTTGTCTGGTGACAGTTTATAACCAATATGAGCTGCCTGGCTTTGTACCTATGTTAACAAACCAAGGCATGGCAAGGCAAAATGGGGCAGGGTGAGGCAGGGACATTGTGAGCATTCACATAGGTGCAAGGCGAGTGAGCATGAAGATAGAAAGCATGCAGACTTGAGATGCACCTGGGTCCAACTGTGAGCTGAGTGCCTTCCTCTGTGTGCCAAGTATCTCTGCAGCAGCAGTGCAGTAAGAGGTGCCAGTGCACTCCTTTATGCAGTATTAGAGCATACTGTAAGTGAATTGGAGATGTGTCATGGAGGTGTGCAGAGGCTGGCATGTGTCAAATATCAATCTGCTTAGATGTCGGATGTATGCAGCTGCGGCTCATGGAGTGTCTCTTGAGATGTTGGTGACTGGTGTCCAAGCTGGAGGAGCAAATGGCAAGCTGGACTCAATAGCTACATGCTCTGTCTTTCATGTTAGGTATCTTGGTATTGAGGTTTTATCTGGCACATGGTAGAATAACAACAGGCATATTAATGAGACAAGAATCAATGAGGGTGACATAGAGCAATAATCCTCAGTATTAGGCGTCTTACCACTTCCTGTTGAGAATCTCATCCTGAGATCTGTTGGAAAATGCGACTTGTTGCTTTTACTGTGAAGAAAGACCTTGCTGGGCCTTCTCATGCATGTCTCTCAGATTTTTCACCACAGTCCACATCATCCAGGGCTTTATTTGATTCTACCAATGGTGAGCATGCACCTAACCAACAGCAACACCCCTTATTAACAAGACACTTTGTGATTTAAGATTGTGAACTACTACTACTACTTCAAAACAAATCAAATGAATTCAACATAAGCAATCCGAGGGATATAGATGGGGAAGAAAACATTAGAAATAAACTTACTATCTAGAATAAAGACAGGTAGCAGATTAATTATAAAATTAGCTTTAAATTTTGGATTGCTTAAACAACACTGCCATTGGGGTAAATGCTTAGTACTGTAATTTTCTTAACAATTGTCCTTCAGATGACAATCTAAAATACATAAATTAGGAAGAAAATAAAACATGTGTCCAAAGATGCTCTGGGATGTATTTACTGAAAATTAGATGAAAACCAATTTATTAAGTACTTGTCAGCTTATTGTATTTCTTTGACCTGATGCCTCAGGCTGCCTGCTGTACAAACATGCTAAGAGCCTGCCTGAAGAGCCAGCTTTCTTGAATAGCCTTCTGCATTTATGATAATTATGCTACGATGGATTAGCACTCAAGCAAGCAATATGTGGCAGTGCCCGTGTTTTCCTTTATTCATTCACAGGATGAGGGTGTTGCTGCTAGGTCAGCATTTATTGTCCATCCTTCATTGCCCAGAGAGCAGTTAAGAGCCAAGAGTTGTTGTGGGTCTGGAGTCTCATATAGGCCAGACCAGTTTAGGTCCTACTGTAACTGAATGTGAACACCATATTATTTATCAAATATTAAATAATTTACTAGCTTTTTGCATTAAATTACAAGTTACTATTTTCATTTTATCAGGGCTTTGTGAGGTATCATGCTACATCGAAATGGCAAATAGATTATTGTGGTACAATACAAATTCAGGGATGATTCATGTAACTCCTCAGAACATAACTAAGACATTTCATTTGCTCCACACATATTGATTGAATTTCAAGCAACATCAGATGCTCTTTTTTAACTTCTGTGAATGCTGGAGGATGATGGTGAAAAGGGGAACACAGTGTTAGAATACTTAGGATGTAACCACTTCTCATTCAACATCTGAACCTTAAGTTAACAAATTGTCAGTGTGCATTTTATTCCCAAATCTCTTTCTTCTCACCTAGTGGCACAAAGTTTATGTTTGTCTCCATTGCAAGATGCTGCTGAAATTGGTTTCCTGTCTCCAGAAGGTGATTCATGAGGGATGCCACTCTGTAACAAGCATGGCTGACTAGAGAATCCCATGTTGTTAGCACTTGCCAGAGGTGAGTTTGACAGATTTACAAGCTGCTATTAAAACCTGCTTAGCCACAATGCAAATCTTGGTCATCATGTCCTGAAAGGGAACTTGAAACTTCCAGCCTAGAAGGTAGGCACATCACCTCAGCACCACATGATCTTTTGAATTTTGACATTGTTTTTCCACAAATTACTTGTGGATAGTTTGGCAATTTAAGTGTAAATACACATTCTAACCACTGAGTCCCCTAGAATGATCCTCATCTCTACATCAGCAATGATTGACGTATTTACAGCTCTCTTCACCTACAGAAAAATGACTCAAAACCATTTAATAGGCTGCGAAGAGGAAGGGTAATTTTCCAGCTTCATTGTCAAGTAAGAGAGTTTCAACAGTAAGAAGCCAGAAGTCACATGACACCAGGTTATAGTCCAACAGTTTTATTTTAAATCACAAGCATTCGGAGCGCTGCTCCTTCGTCAGACGAAGTCACTTCACCTGACGAAGGAGCTGCACCCTGAAAGCTTGTGATTTCAAATAAACCCGTTGGATATAACCTGGCATCATGTGACTTCTGGCTTTGTCCACCCCAGTCCAACACCGACACCTCCGCATCAACAGTAAGAGGAGCATTGTTGGAAATTTAAGCACACACTCCCAGTCATTTTTCAAAAATTAGCATTAATTGGTCAAAACATTGTGGGTAATTATGCTGGGGAAATTTCTGGTATTTATTACAAGCAAATAAATTTCTTCACCCACAGTCAGAATCTGCAAAATGCAAAGAGGCGGAAAGGAAATTTTTGCTTAATGAAAATGTCAGACTCCGTGCATATGTGCCACTGGCAAGACTGGCATTTGCTATCCTTTCTTATTGCTTTGAGAAGATGGTGGTTGGCTTTTTTGATTGATATTTCGTGCAACATAGTGGTTTGCCAAGCTGTATTTCAAGACAAATTTAGGCCTGATGTGGGATTAGAAATTTGCATCTGATTTCTACTTGAATAATTGATGTAATGAGATTCAATTTCAGCCTCACATTCCTAATGACACAGACTTGAGCATTATATTTGTTCAAAAGTGCTGGAAACAATTTAATAGAATGAGTGTTTTTATAGCCACCGAGTTTAATTTTATGTTTACTCTTTTACAATTTAAATTAAGCCTAAAGCTGAATTTGGTTGAATACTGACTGGTATTGATCATCTTCTTTCAGTGCAAATTGAATTTTATATGTCTCTATTAACAGCAGAATTTTTCCTAGTAAGGAGAAAGAAGCAGTATTTAAGAAAGAATAGTTAAGTTCACTCATAGCAGAAACACCAGGGGAGTTTCAAGCCCTGAGAGAGCAGATACTGAGGGCCAGGCATTGTGTGCACCATGAGAGTAGCTAATTCCTGTATCTGAAAAGGGAGAGGAAATTTATTTCTTACCTTCATTTTGTACATCTTTCCCAGGAGTTTTAAACTATAATAATTGCACTGTATAACAATCCCAGTGGACTAAATATTTTGCGAAAAGGATGTAAGATCATAAAATTTTCTGGATGGCAGATGACCAATTTCCTCGCAGTTCACCTTCTATATTCCTGCTAATTGCCAGATGCAACAGTAATAGAGTCGACATTGGCTGATCAAGTTATTTAAATTTTCTACTGAGGGACATAACGGCAGTATCTTCTAAGTTACCTAGTAAACACTTAGAGATGACAGCAACTATTTTGCTCCCGTTGCAACAAGGTCTAGAGTGAAATGACCATCAAATGGATTTTGGAGGTACTGTTCCAGAGGTGCTTGTAAAGTTGGAATTGTACTCAAACTAAGCATGGTGACATGGAAAAATCAATAACTTAGTTATAAGAAACAACACAGTGTAGAGCTGGATGAACACAGCAGGCCAAGCAGCATCAGAGGAGCAGGAAAGCTGACGTTTCGGTTCGAGACCCTTCTTCAGAAATGGGGGAGGGGAAGGGGGTTCTGAAATAAATAGGGAGAGAGGAGGAGGCAGATAGAAGATGGATAAAGGAGAAGATAGATGGAGAGGAGACAGACAGGTCAAAGAGGCGGGGATGGAGCCAGTAAAGGTGAGTGTAGGTGGGGAGGTAGGGAGGGGATAGGTCGGTCCAGGGAGGACGGACAGGTCAAGGAGGCGGGATGAGGTAGTAGGTAGGAGATGGGGGTGGGGCTTGAGGTGGGAGGAATGGTTAGGGAGGCGGGGACGAGCTGGGCTGGTTTTGGGATGCGGTAGGGGGAGGGGAGATTTTGAAGCTTGTGAAGTCCACATCGATACCCTTGGGCTGCAGCGTTCCCAAGCGAAATATGAGATGCTGTTCCTGCAGCTTTCGGGTGGTATCATTGTGGCAATGCAGGATGCCCAGGATGGACATGTCGTCCAAGGAGTGGGAGGGGGAGTTGAAATGGTTTGCGACTGGGAGGTGTAGTTGTTTGTTGCGAACTGAGCGTAGGTGTTCCACAAAGCTGTCCCCAAGCCTCCGCTTGGTTTCCCTGATGTAGAGGAGGCCACAACGGGAACAGCGGATGCAGTATACCACATTAGCAGATGTGCAGGTGAACATCTGTTTGATGTGGAAGGTCTTCTTAGGGCCTGGGATGAGGGTGAGGGGGGAGGTGTCGGGGCAGGTGTAGCACTTCCTGCGGTTGCAGGGAAAAGTGCCGGGGGTGTTGGGGCTGGAGGGGAGTGTGGAGCGGACAAGGGAGTCACGGAGAGAGTGGTCCCTGTGGAAAGCAGATAAGGGTGGGGAGGGAAAAATGTCTTTGGTATTGGGGTCAGATTGCAGATGGTGGAAGTGTCGGAGGATGATGCGTTGGATTCGGAGGTTGGTGGGGTGGTACGTGAGGATGAGAGGGATTCTGTTTTGGTTGTTATTGCGGGTAGGGGGTGTGAGGGATGAGTTGCGGGAAATGCGGGAGACACGGTCGAGGGCATTTTCGACCACTGTGCAGGGAAAGTTGCGGTCCTTGAAAAAAGAGGACATCTGGGATGTCCGGAAGTGGAATGCCTCATCTCGGGAGCAGATGCGGCGGAGGCGAAGGAACTGGGAATAGGGGATGGCCTTTTTGCAGGAAGGTGGGTGAGAGGAGCTGTATTCTAGGTAGCTGTGGGAGTCGGTAGTTTTGAAATGGATATCGGTTTCCAGGTGGATGCCAGAGATGGAGACAGAGAGGACCAGGAAGGAGAGAGAGGTAGCAGAGATGGTCCAAGTGAACTTAAGGTTGGGGTGGAAGGTGTTGGTGAAGTGGATGAACTGTTCGGGCTCCTCGTGGGAGCACGAGGCGGCATGGTACAGCCATCGATGTAATGGAGGAAGAGGTGGGGGATAGGGCCAGTGTAGCTACAGAAGAGGGATTGTTCCACGTAACCTACAAAGAGGCAGGCATAGCTTGGGCCCATGCGGGTACCCATGGCCGCCCCCTTTGTCTGTAGGAAGTGGGAAGAATTGAAAGAGAAGTTGTTAAGGGTGAGGACGAGTTTGGCTAAGCGGATGAGGGTGTCAGTGGAGGGGGACTGGTCGGGCCTGCGGGACAGGAAGAAGCGGAGGGCCTTTAGGCCATCTGCATGGGGAATGCAGGTGTATAGGGACTGGACGTCAATGGTAAAGATGAGGTGTTGGGGACCAGGGAATTGGAAGTTCTGGAGGAGGTGGAGGGCGTGGGTGGTGTCACGGACGTAGGTAGGGAGTTCCTGGACCAAGGGGGAGAAAATGGAGTCGAGATAGGTGGAGATAAGTTCGGTGGGGCAGGAGCAGGCGGAGACAATGGGTCGACCAGGGCAGTCAGGTTTGTGGATTTTGGGAAGGAGATAGAAACGAGCGGTGCGGGGTTGGGGAATGATGAGGTTAGAGGCTGTGGGTGGGAGGTCACCTGAAGTGATGAGGTTGTGGATGGTTTAGGAGATGATGGTTTGGTGCTCGGGGGTGGGGTCATGATCAAGGGGGCGGTAGGAGGAGGTGTCTGAGAGCTGGCGCCTGGCCTCGATGATGTAGAGGTCAGTGCGCCATACTACAACTGCGCCTCCCTTGTCCGCAGGTTTTATGGTGAGGTTGGGATTGGAGTGGAGGGCTGCACGTTCTGTGGGGGAGAGTTTGGAGTGGCTGAGAGGGGTGAGTAATTTGTGAATTACTTTCAAACAACTACACCTCCCAGTCGCGAACCATTTCAACTCCCCCTCCCACTCCTTTGACGACATGTCCATCCTGGGCATCCTGCATTGTCACAATGATACCACCCGAAAGCTGCAGGAACAGCATCTCATATTTCGCTTGGGAACCCTGCAGCCCAAGGGTATCGATGTGGACTTCACAAGCTTCAAAATCTCCCCTCCCCCGACCGCATCCCAAACTAGCCCAGCTCGTCCCCGTCTCCCTAACCTGTCCTTCCTCCCACCTCAAGCCCCACCCCCATCTCCTACCCACTAACCTCATCCCGCCTCCTTGACCTGTCCGTCCTCCCTGGACCGACCTATCCCCTCCCTAACTCCCCACCTACATTCACCTTTACTGGCTCCAACCCCGCCTCTTTGACCTGTCTGTCTCCTCTCCACCTATCTTCTCCTTTATTCATCTTTCATCTGCCTCCCCCTCTCTCCCTATTTATTTCAGAACCCCCTTCCCCTCCCCCATTTCTGAAGAAGGGCCTCAACCCGAAACGTCAGCTTTCCTGCTCCTCTGATGCTGCTTGGCCTGCTGTGTTCATCCAGCTCTACACCGTGTTATCTCAGATTCTCCAACATCGGCAGTTCCTATTATCTCTGTATCAATAAATCAGTTTATGGTTTTAATAAGGTACTAAATGAACAACAACTCCAATCTGATTTTTGTTCTTATATTAACAATATGAATGAAACAAGTGTTTGATCATTATTAGACTTAAAAAAAACAGAAAGTCAAACATTAAGCCTGTACTCATGTGTCCCATAAAGTCGAAATGTAAATCTTTTAAGGGAAGTGGTTTACATCCAATTCTATTTACTGCATTTTTCTAAAAATGCAAATGGGGCCTGTTTGATTTTTCCTTATATTTGACACTGAAAAATAAATTACATCCTCATGGCAAATGATACTTTTTTTCTGTAAATATAGTGGCTTTTGGTTCTCTCATCGCTTTTAGTTTCAGCAACCTAAAAAGCTTTTAGACTTCACAGGTTATCGGCAAGAATTTTATAGAAACTAATCAGGCTAGAATATTTAACAGAGGCTGAAAATAAATTAAACATTGCTTGTATGGCAGATTTTAATGTCAAAGGTTGATGGAATTATTGCTAATTAAGAATACATTCTTCTACCCAAGCTACTATTTGTTTTATTAAACTTGCTAGTTATGTTTTCCCACCTGTTAAGAAACAAGGTCACCCCGACAACTATTACCGTGACAAATTGTCTTAATTATACCCTTGAGATGCAATCCTCAATGCAAGCCTGGTCAAAATACAATTTAGTGACGAATGACATTATTAAACCCTGAAGGTAGGTTGTCTCTTGGTACAGTCTTGTAAGACAATCATATGCTGAACTCATTAAGAAATTTAGTGGCATTTAAGTCAATTAAAATGCAAAGTAAGTATTTTTTTTAACTTCCCTAAAATTTATAAAAGGTTTTTTTTTTACATTTAGTATACTGGTTTTTCATTCAATTGAATTGTAAGCATAAAAACTTAGCATTTACATTTCACTAACAAAATGAATTGCTTCACAAGGGTCCAACGTAGTTTATACATAAAACAATACATAAAAGTATTAAGCACTATTCCTTATAGGCTATACTTGAATTAATAGTTTCTGTTGAACTTACAATAAAACATACAATAGCCATAGTCTTTATATAACACTTGCCACTGTCAGATTAATTTTGTGAATTAATTTCAACGTTGGCAGCAAAAAGTGTACATGCAAGATTGCATTTTTAGTAATGAATATTATTTTTTGGGTACTGAGTAACATTAAATACTAATGTGCACAATATTATTTAGTCTGGTGTCATGAAAGTTTGAACAACATTATGGTCTGTCATTCGTGGCCATGTTTTGCAATGCAGTTTATTAGTTACTACAATGGTTTTGTGCAGCTTTTTCCAAATCCCTCAAATTTCAGAAAAAAACAGATGCCCCATTTTTAATCAATTTCCCATGATCTGAATGACATGCAGACCAGAAGAATGGAGTACTGTATGAACAAACTTCCTTCTGAACACTACATTTTGGTTTTACCAATACACAAATTGTTATTGGTTACTTAGGAAGAACATTGGTTCCCAAAAATAATTTTTAAATTGCTTAATACTCTTTCACAATGTTTCATTCCTATCCTTCTGTTGGTATATCACCCAGTAATAAGTGCCAATAATACAATACTTGCCTTAGTGACAATTTATTGCCCTAAGTGATTATCTAATTTCTGGTAAAATGTTCACTTTAAACTCCTTCATCATAGATCATAGAATCCCTACAGAGTGGAAACAGGCCCTTTGGCCCAACAAGTCCACACACCGACCCTCAGAGCATCCCACCCAGACCCATCCCCCTATAAACCACCTAATCTATACATCGCTGAACACTGCAGGCAATTTAACATGGCTAATCCACCTAGCCTGCACATCTTTGGACTGTGGGAGGAAACTGGAGCACCCGAAGGAAACCCACGCAGACACGGGGAGAATGTGCAAACTCCACACAGACAGTCACCTAAGGGTGGAATCGAACCCGAGTCCCTGGCGCTGTGAGGCAGCAGTGCTAACCACTGAGCCACCATAAATTGAATTCAAATTCCACCTTCTGCCGTGGCAGGATTCAAACCCAGGTCCCCAGAACATTACCTGGCTCTCTGGATTAATAGTCTAGTGATAATACCACTAAGCCATCACCTCCCTTCTTAATGATTGCTTGCTAAAAAAAAAAGGTAGCTTACAATATAGGCTAGATTCTTCTAGGTGTACGTAATAGTTTCTTTTATGGTTATGAACCTTGGTTTCACTTGTCGCTCTGTTTAAAGCCATTACATATAATGTCAAGCATGGGTTCAAATCTAACAATAGAGACATGAGCACATCTTCCGTGCTGTCAAAGGGGCATTGACTAGTTCATTTAGCTGTGTGATGCAGAATGATGATAACACCCTAGGTTCAGTTCCTGTACCAGCTGAGGTTACCATGAAGGTCCCTCCTTCTCAAGCATTTCCCTTGAATGAGGTGTAATGATACTCAGGTTAAGCCACCACCACTCATCTCCCTCGTATGGGACTATAGCAACATTATTTTCACTGTCAGAGGTGCCCGTCATGGGTATGATATAAAATGAGCCACATCTGCCTGTTCAGATAGATCTAAAAGATCATAGCACCATTCAAAATAGAATAGAATGGTGTCATCGTTAACATTCATGCCTCAATCAACAACACAAACAGTTTATCTGCTCCTTTCTGTACACAATATGGTAGCAGAGTGTGTTTCATTGAAGCAATGATGAGATCTCAATAGTACTTCTTTGCCCATGGTACACATTGTAATATACAATGCTATAAGAAGAAATGTATCAAGGAAAGATTTTTCCTGTTTCATGACCTGCAATTCCAAATGATTTACCTATACATTCCTTTGCATACCTATCTTTCTAAATACCATTTATATCTTCTGAATGTCCAATTTTTATCCCTTCAAGCTCTTTGTGTGTTAACTATTGTTCCCTTCAACATCTTGACACCATATTGTCAGTAACATTTGACATTTTGACTGGTCAACCATGAATCTGAGAATGCATTACTTTCAAGTGTAAATGTCAACATTTGACAGCCTGGAGATGATTCCACTGGCTTTAGCAGTGTTGAAGAGTATTCAATGATGTATAGGTGCAAATCTGGCATCTACTGCAAACAACTCTTCCATACTCAACCCAAAAGACCAAAATGTGCAGTGGCTAGGAACCCCTGTATTTCCTGCCCTTATCAGAAGAACAATCAAAATCTGGAGCACCTCATTTGTCCTTTTTTTTAACCAAGTGACCACTTCAATACTCCCTGACCCATGAACATTCTGTCCTCACCACCCTCTTACCAATGCCCACCCTGAATACTATAATAAATTTCACGTCTGAGTGTTTTGTCTAAGTGTGACTGGTGAGACCAAGTAAAGCTGCTGCCACTTGACCTTGTTCAAAACTAATTAAATCCTCCATAGAAATTAAACTGGTAAAAAGAAAGAAAGAAGTAACATTTATATAGTGACTCAGGAAGATCCAATGCATGTTGCAGATAACTGATTACTTTTGAAATATACTCACTGTTCTTCCCAAGTTGTGTCCCACTAAACATCAAAAAGACAATGGGACAATTCATCTATTTATGAATATCTTAACTGAGGGATAAAAATTGAATTTTAGACTGGGAAGTTTCCCTTGTTCGCTTTGAACAGAACCACAAAGATTTTTTATATCAACTTGAAGAATGGAATCAACGTAAAATAAAAGAATAACTTGCATGGGTTAACTGATCGCTTTTAACAGATTTGATCGTTTATTACATTTTACATCCTTGTCAAAAACAATTCACTCTATCTTCTTCTTGAGAATAATTTTCAAAAGCAAAAAGCAGAATAAAATGATGGACAATTGAGTTTCACATTGGCGATAAGATTGATATCAAAAAGTCAAAAGATATGTCTTGCTCTTATGGAGTTGCTGATGATTCTTGACATATATACACATGGAACAATGAACCTATAACTCTTCTTTAATATATATCAATCAATTTTTTAGCACTAAATTTCTTTCACAGCATCTCATTTTCACTTTTCCTGAACTCTAATCGTTCATGCAAATGTCAACAAGTAATAATGGAGACAATAACCTATGTTACACGCTTGTTTGCAGATTGTTACAAATCAGCCTCTGTGCAGAGATATCAACATACATGCAATTGTTTTACAACTACATACACAGCCACACTGTGTAAAATTAAAGTTGACAATCATCAGTTTCTTCGTAACATTATGGTAGGTAATGAACATGGCTTTTATCATGTTGATTAGAATGTCTTTTGTCCTACAAAATTTAATGGTTTCTAGAAATCTGAAATTAGAGCAGAAAATGATAGAAATATTCAACATGTCAAGTATCATCTGTCGTGAGAGAGAAATCATGCATCTTCGGTCCCCAAGCATTATCTTGACCTTCTGGTTGGATCTCATTGTAAGTCTCCATCTTACTGTCACCTTGACCACTCTGTCCTTGGTCTTTGATATTATACCAATGAAGCCCAATTTCAGCTTGATGAACAGCATCTTATCTTCCGATTAGCACTTTACAGTCTTCCAGGGTCAACACTGAGTTCAACAATTATGGACCATATGGCAAGCTCTGAATCTTGCTAATGAACAGTGACTGCCTTATTTTCATGTATTTGCATTTCATTAAGAGACAATCTCACCTCATTTCTGTGCAGGTCGTCATTTTCTTCTCTTTCCCTGGGAAACTAGATGGTTCCAATTCCCAAGACGAAAGTCAGAACCTTTACCTGGAACAGCAGCTCACTGTTAGCCTTCACCTAGCTACACCATCATTACCAATACCCTGCATCCTCATAGGGCCCTGTTCTCTTCCACTTCTCCTACCCTAACTATGCATGACCAAACCACTAGCCTCACCATATCGGCATGGATAGTTTTAGAACAAATCACACACTACTTCAGTCCTTCCATTTTATTTAGAGCTAATGGACACTTATGCCTTAATATGTTAATGTCACATTTACAGTAGGTACGCAAATATACTACATATGCTTTAAGTAAATTGCCATTTCTGAAAGTGGAAGGGGATCAGTCCTTAGTGGAGTAAAGAAGGTCAGTGCACAATGAGAGTGCCATCATTCATTTACGGGGTTTCTCCTATCTCAGCCCATAGGATTGACCACAGTGGGTCAACATTCTGGTCAGACCAGAGTTTGGAACTCAGTGTCCTTATGGTCTGGGATTTGACTAAGGTCAGTCCTGCAGGTTGAGTGCAGCTAGACCAACTAATGCAATCACCATTACCTCATATGAGGACAGTGAATGACCAATGAGAGCATGGCAATTCACAAAGGCATGAGCATGGGATTGAAATAAGAACAGAGATGGTAAGATATAGGGGCTGAATGGAAACAGGCAAGGCTGAAAGGTCACTGGGGACGCAGGAACTATAACAAAAATGAGAACATGAAGGATGAGGGGAAACCATTGTTCATCTCAGGTCGAACCTGCCTGTCTTTGACTAGGACACAAGTTGAAGCTTTGCCATGTTTATACCAATCTCAGCAGTGCAATAAGGTGACAATGGATGCTATTGTACACAGAGTGGGAAGAATAATTTACGGTTTTCTCCTCAGGGGCAGATTACTATAGTTTCAATATGAAGCCCTGCTCAAAGCAATTATATTAATCATGCAGCCACTGATTCTGTAATGCCACCCACTTGCCATCAAGTCATTCTTTTGACAGCCACAAACATACCAAATCGGGCCTTAAGCAATCACAACCAACACATACTTTGCATCTATTGGCCTCCTGTCATATCAGGTATGCAAAGCTATGCAGACGCACACTTAAAACTCTTATCTAGCCTTCCTATTTTTATATCGCTTTTCATACCTGACAATCGAATACAATACTTTTGAGTTACCACATTCCACACCTGACTGGTACGGTCTGTGGTGTTAAAGGGTGACTTATCTTTGGGGGGAGGGGGGTGCGACCACAGTGGTTAAGTGCCTGCATTTAACTTCCAAACATTGTATTTGCACTTTGATTCTGCACCACACACCTCTATAGGATTACAGTGCTCAGAATTTTTTATCTAGACATGAAATTGGTTTTCTTGCAAAAGGGAAACCTCCATGACACAATCTATAAGGCCATAGATGTTGTTTTACAGTGAATGATGTGAGAGGTAAGAAGTAGCTATTGATGTCCTACACTATTTCTGACATTCTCCATAGATTACCTGATCACCCATTTGAGCTGGAAGCACCACCTGGAGAATACCTTGTGGTGTTGCACACCATTATAAGTCAGCATTGTGGAAGACAGCAATGGGAATATTGTCACCAAGACAAGCAACAATAATAACTGGCCACAGTTACTGCACATCCTCCAGGTGGAAAAGCAGCAGCTGGTGACAGTCCAAAGAGATTGAGAGAAAAACCACAGCCTGAATCTGCCAACCTCACTCTCATCGTCTACAGCTGTTGGAAACATAGTGTTAGTGCAGACTAAGGATGTGTTGGGCCAAGATCACTGAACTGCCTCACCTCCGGAGCAGAAATTGCATTTGGAAGGAATGCATGGCCATCCTGTCCCACTCCTGTTAATATCACAGCTGCCCTGAATTTTTATGGTAGCGGAACGTCCCAAGGAGCAACTGGGAACCCATGTGGCATCTCCTAATCCTTGGACTAGAAATGCATCCGGGTTCTCACAGATTCCCTTTTCAAAAGATTATTTACAATGAATTAGCACCCATGCCACATGTGTGCCCTCAGCATGCTCATTTTTCTTCATTTCCCTCCCAGTACATCTAAGTATTGTCCTGGAGTCTGTAATTGTAGTGGAGAGAGCCTGGTCTGTAGTTGACATGATTGGCCTGCAAGAGTTTGTTGTCCATCATTTTTGGGCATTTGGGTCGAGAGGATCCAGGCTTGCTGAGACTCCTTGCCCAGATGGACACATACCTTCCTCTGCCTGGATATTTGCTGGATTTGGCATCATCAATAGGGTAAACATAGAAGGGCCAGGCACCTCTGGAACCTCTAGGGAGGATTCCTTCTTTGCCTGGGTGCCTACAGGCACCAACCTGTCTCCCTGAGGTGAAGGGACACTTAGAAAATGGTTTAGAATCTTTGACCCTTTCTCACCTTCCCACTGATGCTGAGCACAAAAGCTACAGCAATGGAGTTCATGTCTGCTCGTATATCCAGTGGATCCTGAGTGTACTGCGCCCAGTTTTCCATGGTGGTAGCTAGCCAGTTCATGGATGCAAGTAGACATACACATGCTAGAGCCAGAAAGGAACTCATAATGTTTAATAACTTCTCCATTCTTCAATCTAGTTCATCAAGTGTCTCTGATAAGCCTATCTGCTGTTGCCAGGCCTCTCTGTACATTTGAAATTTAAGGCCAAGAACATGGGATCATCTTCTGCCTGTGGCAAAGCAGCTGCTAGGTGGCTTGCAATCCTCTGAGTGTCAGAGGCTTGGGGCATTTCTTCCTTAACCAGCTGCAATGACGTGCCACAGACGTACTCCCTAGAGTTTGCTCCGGAATCCAATCCAGATACAACATCTACTGAAGTAAAAGTCTGTGAGCTGGTGGAAGGTGAAGGTGAATGTTTAGCCAACGCATCCTGGGGGGATTCAGTGACTTACTCCTCATTCGATTGTGTGGACTTTTTATAATGGATGTTGCTCTTCCTTTCCTGAGCTCATTGGGTCTGACAAAATGAAGGTCTCCTTCATTTTCCTGGTTGTTGGGTACCACTAGTGCCTTCAAAAGAGAAGAGAAGGAATTTGTCGTGAAAAAAAGAGTTTAAATCTGGTTTTGGATAGGAATAATTTAACACTGAGGTTAATGGGAGAGCAGTGCCACACAGCGACAATGAAGCTCACTCAGTTGATTGGACATGCCCTCTACATTAGTGGTTGCCTTTTTCCTTGGATAATCCCAATATTATTTTTCTCAGACATAATACACACAGGAAAGAAAATAATCAACTGATTGTTGCTTGTCTCTGTTGAGCAGCCTAACATTCAGCAACCTGCTGCTAGTTTTGGCCTAGTTATGAGAGATGTTTTCCTATAGTGAAACCGAGGGAGAGGTTGTGTATGATGGAAGTAGGTGGCAATGATGTTCGTGGTGATGTAGAGGCTATTACAATTTTGAAGGATTTTGATAGACTGAATAGGAAAAGATTATTTCCTCTAGGTGCAGATGAGGAATGATCAATTTAAAGTTGTCACTAAGTGATTGAGGAGAGAAATTTGTTGAAATTTCTTTATGCTGAGGTTTACTGGAATTTTTAATGCTTTGCCACAGGGAATGGTAAATGTATATTTTAAGTTAATATTGGATAAATATTTAAAGAACTGTTGTACACAGGGTTGAAGGAAATACAAAGGCAAGTGGGATTTAATAATGGTGTGTTCTAGAAAATAGCCTGTATAAGCCAGTATAAGTAGCCTCCTTCAGTGCAGTTGATCTTAAAACATACCAAGAGGTCAATTATAGAAGGAAGGAAGTGCTGAAGGCCACAGAAGGTTCAAGTATTTTGTGGTTTGGATAAGAATGACATGATAATTATAATTATACAGTGAAAGGAAACAGGGATGAGATAGAATATAGGCGAATGCACTGCGAAAAGTTCAGAAGTATTGAATTTTAAAAATATTTGTTGTCTATTTGTGGACAGTACTTCCAAGGCCTGATTCCTTATGGTGTAACTTTCTCACAATAGTGTTAAGTAAGAAACTGCACGATTAAGATGGTGAATTTCTGCTTTCCTGCCGATTGTAAATACACAGTGCATGGTGATGGAAATAACAGATTTTGAGCCCAATGAAAAGAGCATCTATCAAATGAACTGCTTTGTCTTCAATTATGTTGACCTTCTTAATTTATATTACTAACAGCGTATGTTAAACAATGATTGACAACATTCTATTTGATAATAAACCCATAGTTACATTTATTAAGAAGGCTAGTTGATTGATTTTTTTCTGTTTAAAACCCAATATAAAAAAGGTATTTATTTGGTCATCTTTGTAACTAGAAAAGATATTTTTATTTTGTTTCGTGATTCATGGATTGATGTGACTAAATCAACAGTGCACTCTTATGAGAAAGAAGCTGGAAATGAAGATGATAGAAGAATTGCCCGTCAGTATCTTTTATAGAAGGCCTCAAAATGCCTCTCTGTTTTTGAAGGAATATTTCCCCAAAAAGACACAATTTTGTTGATTCTGATGCAAAAATCAACTTAGCATTTGACTTTTTTGATATCAGTGAATTGGGATCAGGGATGATTTAAAATTTATGTATTTCCTTGTCTTCATGAAAGTACAGCTATAAATCTCACTTAAAGGATAATAGTATGCATAGGAGAGAAAATAAGCAACTGATTGGTGCTTCTCTCTGTTGAGCTAGTTAATCAGAAGACCAATTTTCAACGTCCTAACAAATTTTCAATCTGGATCGACACAATAAAGATAATCATCAAATCAAATTCTAAGCTGAAAGAGTATTCACAGAACCGTAGAATTGTTATGATACAGAAGGAGACCATTTGGCCCATCATGTTTGTACTAGCTCATTAATTGAACATCATTACCTACTGCCAATCTCTCGCTTTATCCTCATGCCCTTGCACATTGTTCTGCAATCATGCTGAGTTCAGGTACATTTTATAAGATCTACACTTTGTATGTAGATGTCTACATGTGGCAAAGAAACAAATCTTCTACTTCTACAACAAAGATCTTATTCTGTTACATCAATTTTATTTCCTGCTAACTTCTCCCACTTTACTTCCCTGATGTTACTGACTCTTATTGGGAGGTCTATATTTACAACTAGCATTCATCCTCTAGTCCCGTACTCAAGTGGCTATTCTTGCACAAATCTTTCTGTAAGTCAGAGTCATACAGCGTGGAAACAGACCCTTTGGTCCAACTCATCCGAGCTGACCAGACATCCCAATCTGACCTAGTGCCATTTGCAACATTTGGCCCATATACATCTAAACTCTTCCTATTCATATACCTATCCAGATGCCTTTTAAATGTTGTAATTGTTCCGGCCTCCACCACTTCCTCTGGCAGCTCATTCCATACATGCACAACTCTCAACTGTGAAAAGTTTCCCCTCAGGTACTCTTTAATTTTTTTTCCTCTTACCTTAAACCCGTGCTTCTAGCTTTGGACTTCTCCACCCAAGGGGAAAAAAAACCTTGGCTATTCTAAAATCATGCCTCTCATGATTTTATAAACCTCTAAATTCCTTTCCTGATGTCATCTGCAAGCTTTTGGGAAAATCATTACTGGATAACCACCCAGGTCTAGACTTCGGCTGGCAGTTGTCATGAGAGCAAGTGCACAACAGATACTTGTGGGAGTGTCAGCCTGGCTGATTCAGGTAAACTTATTCTCCTGTCAGCTAGTTTTCCCATTATCAATTTAACTATTGAGGGAGATGCATCCCATGAGATCTGAGACCTTGAGGTTGAACATGGGTCGAATTGCTCACTTCCTTTTGCAAACATTGCCACACAGCAATAACACACACCAGCAGGGAATGGGGCTTCTGCGCCTCAGTAATGGGCACTGTGGCATTTTCAGTAGTCCTTGGGATGAAGTGGGCACTAGAGAAAGGTAAGGCTGGAGTCTTCGATGAGAAGAGATTGGGGAGCCAACAGTGGGGTAAAGTGTGGTGGTGGGGGGGGGGGGCGCGCTGTAGATGGTTGGGCAGGAAGCACATGGTGGGGAAGGTGAAATAACATGAGGGTACTATTGATGTACATTTGGCTGTACCCTGAATGAGGTGAAACCCCTACTCCAGCATTTTTAGCAATGTTGTTTAAAAGTAATGGCCCCACTCTCACTTGTCTGCGGCAGAGGACGCATTATCATGGGCATTGTAACACTCAGGTCAATTGACTTGATAGCAAGCTCAATTGACTAATATTTTTTTTCTCTCTAGATGGTATATTATGGGCCCAGGATGGAGATAAGCAGCAAGATGGCAAACCATCATGTTTTCCACTCCCTCCATGCTCCCCCGACAAAAAGGTACACAAAGGGTGGCCATAAAAGTTATCTCCGAGCCATGCTCAGGATTGACAATAAAATGTTCTACCTTCACAATCATTCTAAAATAAAGAGATTACAAGATCTGGGAGAGCATGTAATTCCCCATTCAGTAGGCTATGTAGAGCTTGGTAAAACTTGCCAATGAAGACATGGTAAGTGCCAATAACTTTGGAAGGCTAAAAACGTACTTTTAACATTTATTTACAGATTGAAATCCAACTGATGCATGGAACAATCTAAAAATCTGCAAAGAGAGAACTGGGGCAAAAGCTAGTTAACAAGGTGTACAGCTGGATGAACACAGCAGGCCAAGCAGAATCAGAGGAGCAGGAAGGCTGATGTTTCGGGCATAGACCCTTCTTCTGAAGAAGGGACTAGGCCCGAAACGTCAGCCTTCCTATCTCCAAAAGCTAGTTAAGCAGGATTTTCCACATTTTCGGTCAGGTCTGCATATTTCTGGATGCTCATGCCTGGAGTCAGTTAAAATGAAACAGCAATCAGAAGGATAAAAGTGTGGCCTTAGCAGAGAAAGGAAAGTTTGGGAATTTTTTTACAAAATGTATTCTATTCCTTCACACAGGAGCCTGAAATGCTCATGGCCAGTTTCAATATTCTCTCTCCTGAAGTTTGTTAGGTGTTTGTATTACCAATGCCACCGGGGCATCAGATGATTGTCGGTGGTGACACTTCCACCCTCATGCCTCACATACACCAGTGATAGGGCAAGTGGCAGGTACAATTCAGACATTCCCTCCAGCTTCACAGCCTGAAGAATTTAATTGCCTGTTTTTCATTCAGGCATGTAATCCAGCTCTTCATGTGTTGAGTTATTGGATCACCTTAATTAACTGTGTTTCACTGTCAAATTAAAATGAAATCTATGCTCAGGCAATCTTCCACAATGATTAACATTTTGTTTCATGTGATAATTTTTCTTGCTATAATATCATCGTATAACTTCCTTAGTCACAATATAGAATAAATTTAATTTGGACACCTACACAACACTGAGAATAATATTAATCCAAACTTAAGCAAAATTACGATAACTGGATGAGGTATCAGAGGATATTAGATCATACTTCCCAAGAGGAAGTGCTTTATCACACTGTAGTAAGAATTAGCAAGCACTACAATGAAAGGGTGGTGCATCTGAATATTTGATCTAAAACATCACTGCTGAACGATAATTAATTTCACTATTTGTTAACAACTCATCATTGCCATTTGCATTACCACCCACTTTTATATACATCTCAAATAATTATTATTTATCTCTGTTGAAAATAATCATATTAGAAGATAGCGCTTTGCTTCATTTCAGATGTTTGATTATGACTATTGTTGATGTAAATGGTGCCTGAAACAGAGCTCCTCCTAGACATATTTAAATGATTTTGTGAGCGGTCTTTTATAATGTTGAAGGTTAACTCAAGAATGACTCAGTTTCATTAGATTAAAAAGAAGTATATTATATTGTATTGATGACTGAAGTGAATTAAAATTCAGGAAGCAATTATTTGCTTAATTTTTGAATTTTTTAAAAAATTTATGCATCCATTGTTGAGTGGCTTGCACAGTCATAATTAATTGACCATTTCCAGTCATTTGTGAGTTATATGCCACTGTCATGAATCACTGCCTTTGATGTGGTCAAAGTACAGCCACACTGTTGATAGGTAGAATGTTCCAGGTTTTTGATCCAGCAACAATGAAGGAACTGTGATTTATTTTCAAGTCAGTAAGTGAGTGGTATGCTGTGAACAAACTTTGGTGACTTTGTTTCAGGGCATTTTGTATATGGCATACTCTCCTGTGATTGTGTGCCAATGGTTGTGGAAAATAACGTTTAAGGAGATGAATGTGGTGTCAATCAAACGGATTGTTTTACCCTGAATGGCGTTGAGCTTCTTGAGTTATATTCGAACTGCACTCTTTCAGGTTATTATGGACAGTATTTCATCACAGTGCTGACTTATGCCTTGTAGATGGTGGTAAGACTTTAGGGAGTCAGGAGATAGTCAATTTTCCCAAATTCCCAACGTCTGACTTGCTGCTGTGATGACTATTCAAGTTCAATTTCTGGTCAATGACGACCATAAGGAGGTGGGTAGTCACAAATACAATAATGATAGTTGTATCAAATGTTAAATGGAGAAGTTTAGTATCTCTCTTGTTGGATGCATCCATTGTTTAGTTCATGGGTAGAGTGCACATCACCCCTCACTCATCAACACAAATCTGTACTTTGTCCTTGTTTGCTGCATACAAGAATTAATTGGTTCAGTACCTGAGGAGTTGTGAATGCAAAGTATTTAACAACCACCCCTCCTTCTGATCTTAAGATACATGAAAGGTTATTGATAATGCAACTTAGGATGATTGGCTGCATTGCCAAGTGATATGGTCATATGTGCAGTTATCACCTTTAGTAACTCATCTATACTGAAAAAACATCTTCAGGCCTCATTATTCATGAGCATCAGCCCTATCTCAGATCTGATTTGACCTTCAACACCTCTGGGTAGCATTGCAGAGCTACCACAGGTAGAAAACAGAGAGGTCTGCCCAGCTGCAGTGGTGAAGGTGTGCTGAACAAGATGCTGGTCAGTACGGCAGAAGAAAAATGCCAGGTGTCTATGTGATGACTCTCTCCAGGTCACGGGTAAGCCACAGGAGTGCACTTCCTTAGGTAAAAGAAGAGACCACCCTGCCTAACCAAGAAAGTCTGGAGAGCGATTGCAGAGGAGATCGGTCCCTCTTGTCAGTGGGATCTCAAGTTATCACAATGACTGAGGAGGTTCCTGCATCTATGAAGCAACTTCACAGCTTAATGAGGTCTTCTGAGACTTGTGCAAGAAGAAGCCACCCATCAAAATCTTCTTCTTCCATCATGATAACTAAAGGCCCTCATGTCACTGTGCATACTTGGAGCATTCCTTAGAGGAGTATTAGATACAAAGAATGCCATTCTTCCTCCCTCATAAGACTCACCTGAACTTCCCTGCTGACAATAAAGGCGAAGTACCATAAGAAACATGTCTAAAAGAGTTGATGGCACATTAGATACACTTGGCTTCACTGGTGAACAGATATTTAAGGTGACAATGCTTGTGGCTAATTATGATTTATTTTCTTCCCAATTTACCTATGCTGTTGGGGTCTATAAGAATGGAAAGAAGTGCACAGCACAAGGCGTGTTTGGGAGGGATCACAGCTTATGTACTTGTCTTTTGTACTTGGACCTGGACAAGAGAAGCTGAACTTGCAACCAGGTCCACTGGCAGAGTGAGTTGGCAGCACCACCACTGACTAAGCGATCTGACTCCTAATGGACAGTGTTACAAAATTGGGTCCGCTGCAGGTGGTGAGGGAAACAGCACAAGGGAAAAAAGAAATTGTCCTCAGTATCACTAATCTGCCTGGCAAATGCATCTGACTGGGACAGTATTGGTAAGAGTGACCACTAAATAGTCCTAGTGGAAATAAATTCCCACTTTCATGTTGATAATGCTCTCCACCATACCATTGTGGATACAATTTGAACAGATCTTGCAACTCAAAGCTCAGCATCCATGAGGCACTGTGATCTTTCAGCAGCAGATGTATTATATTCCAAGATAATCTGAAACCTCATGACCCAACATATTCCCCACTTCTCCACTGCGATCAAGTCAAGGGATTAACAATGGTTCAATGAAGAATGCAGGAAGGCATGCCAGGAGCAGCAACAAGTGTACCTGAAAATGTAATTTCGAACTGGTGAAGCTACCAAACAGAACTACTTGCATGCCTATTAGTGTAAGCAACATGAGACAGAAAGGGCTACTTGATTTCACAATCAACAAATGAGATCTAAGCTCTTCAGTCCTGCCACATCCAGTCATCAATGTTGGGGGACAATGAAACAACTCATTGGAGGAGGACGCTCCAAAAATTTCCCCATCCTCAATAACTGGGGAGACCAGCATATCAGTGAAAAGACTGAAGCATTTCAAACAATCTTCAATCAGGAATGCTGTGTGGATGATTCATTTCAGCTTCCTCCACAGGTTCTCAGCATCACAGATACCAGTCTTCAGCCAATTCAATTCATCATTCCTGATATCAAGAAATGGCCAGAGGTGCTGGATGCTGCAAGACTGGGGACCCTAATAAAATTCTGGCAATAATGCTGAAGACCTGTTCTCCAGAACCTGCCATGACACCAGCCAAGTGTTCCAGCACAGCTCCAACATTTACATCAAGTCATAGAGCTGTACAGCACGGAAACAGACCCTTTGGTCCAACTCACCCATGCCAACCAAATATCCAAGATGAATCTAGTCCCATTTGCCAGCATTTAGCCCATATTCATCTAAATCCTTCCTATTCATATACCCATCCAGATGCCCTTTAAATGTTACAATTATGCCAGCCTCCACCATATCCTCTGGAAGCTTGTTCCATACAGGCACCAGCCTCTGTGTCAAAAAGTTGCCCTTTAGGTCCCTTTTAAATCTTTCCCCTCTCACCTTAAGCCTATGACTTCCAGTTTTTGACTCTTCCACCCCAGGGAAAAGACCTTGTCTATTTACCTTATCCATGCCCTTCATGGTTTTATAAAACTCTATAAAGTCGCCACTCAGCCTCCAACACACCAGGGAAAATAGCCCCAGCCTATTCAGCCTCTCCATATAGTTCAAACCCTCCAACCCTGGCAACATCCTTGTAAATCTTTTCTGAACCCTTTCAAATTTCACAACATCCTCCCTATAGCAGGAAGACCAGAATTGAATGCAATATTCCAAAAGTGGCCTAACCAATGTCCTGCACAGTCTCAACATGGCCTCCCAACTTCTATACTCAATGCACTGACCGATAAATGCAAGCATACCAAATGCCTTCTTCATTATCCTATCCACCTGTGATTCTAATTTCAAAGAGCTATGAACCTGCACTCCAAGATCTCTTTATTCAGAAACCCTCCCCAGGACCTTACCATTAAGTGTATAAGTACTGTTCTGATTTGCATTTCCAAAATGCAGCACCTCACATTTATCTAAATTAAACTCCATCTGCTACTCCCTGGCATTGGCCCATCTGATCAAGATCCTGTTGTACTCTGAGGTAACCTTCTTCGCTATCCACTACACCTCCAATTTTGGTATCATCTGCAAACTTACTAACCATACCTCCTGTGTTCACATCCAAATCATTTATATAAATGGCAAAAAGCAGTGGACCCAGCACCGATCCTTGTGGGAAACCGTTGGTCACAGGCCTCCAGTCTGAAAAGCAACCCTCCACCACCACCCTCTGTCTCCTACCTTCAAGACAGTTCTGTACATAAATGGATAGTTCTTCCTGTATACCATGAGATCTACCCAACAAAGTGGAGAAATACTCAGGTATGTTCTCTCTCAATTGTCAGTAAAGTGATGGAAGGTGCCATCAACAGTGCTATCAGGCTATACGTGTTTAGCAATAACATGCTCACAGATGCTCAATATGCACTCAGCCTGGGCCACTCAGCTCCTAACCTCACAACAGCCTTCAGACATGAACAAAAGAATGGAAATTGAGAGGTAAGGTGAGAGTGACTGTTCTTGATGTCAAGGCCACATTTGACTGAATGTGGCATCAAGGAATCCTGGCTAACAGAATTCAGGGGAAAAATCTCTGTAGTTTGAAATCATGCCTCACATGTCAGGAGCCGAATGACCTTGGCAGAACCCGAACTGAGAATCTGTGAGCAGGTTACTGCTAAAAACATACTGCCTGACGGCACTGTCGCTGGCACCTTCCATCACTTTACTGATGATTGACAGTAGACTGTTAGGATGGAAATAGATGGTTCGAGTAGTCCTACTTTTTGTGCACAGCAGATAGGAAGATGTTTGTGGCTGTTGGAGATCAGTTATCTCAGCTGTTCAGGAGCTCCTCAGTGTAATGTCTTAGGTCCAAGTATCTTCAGTTGCTTTTTGATGATCTTTTCTACATCATCAGGTCAGAAGTGGGGAGGTTCATTGTGCAATCATCAATGTTCAGCACAAGTCATGACTCCTCAGATCCTGAAGAAGTGTGTTCAATGTAGCATCACCTGAACAACATCCATATTTGAGCTGAAAAATGACAAGTTGCATTCACCTCAGGCAAATGCCAGACAATGACCATCTCCAACAATGGAAATCTTACAATCATCCCTTGATATTCAATGACACTGCAATCATTGAGTCCTCTACTGTCAACATCCTGGGGTTTATATTGTGCAGAATCCAAACTGGACTTGTCAAATAAATACTGTAACTGCAAATGCAGGTCAGAGGCTAGAAATATATGAATGGAAATATGTGAATGCACTGGAAAGAATGCAGAAGTGATTCACAAGAATGTCTCCAGGGATGAGAAATATCAGTCATGAGGATGGATTGGAGAGGTTGGAACTGTTCTCCACGGGGAGAAGAAAGCTGAGAGGAGATTTGATAGACGTCTTTGAAATCATGAGCACGCTGAATAGAATAGGCAGGAAGAAGCTTTCCCTGCTCAAAAGAAAAATGATTGAGAGGGCATAGATTTAAAATGATGTGCAAATGAAGCAAGGGTGATGTGAGAAAAATCTTTTTCAAACAGTGAGTAGTTAAGATTTGGAATGCACTGCCCTGAAATGAGGTGGAGGCAGGCAATTTCAAGCATTTGAGAGAGCTTTGAATGATTATATGGATAGAAATAGTGTGCAGGGCTAGAGGGAAAAGACAAGAGATTGGCACTAGGTAGTAGAACCAGTGCAGGCATGATGAGCCGAATGGTTTCCTTCTGTGTCATAACAATTCTGAGATTCTATGAATCCTGCAGCAAATATCTCATCTCTTGACTTCCCAAAGCCTGTTCACCATCTGTAAGGCATAAGTCAGGAGTAGTGACGGAATAATTTCTACTTACTTGGATGAATGTAGCTCCAACAACATTCAAGAAACTTGATACCATCCAGCACAAAGCAGCTCGCCTGATTGGCACCGCGCTGCCAACCATTCAGTCTCTACTTCACTAACACTCAGCAGCAGCAGTGTTTGCTATCCGGAAAATACACTGCAGAAATTCACCAAGGCTTTTCAGACGGCACCTTCCAAATCTATAATCATTTGGATTTAGGTGGATATGGCAGCAGATACATAGGGAGTAAGTAGGCACTACCTCTTCTTCCAGGGGACCAAGCATACTTCTGTAGAATCCACTGACCAATGGTCACCGAGCATTTTCATGTTATTAACTAGAAACCCTGTTTGTTAATGAAGACTGCAGGCCAGCCGACTGAAGTCTTCATGTTCTCCTAAAGCTGGCATAGTCATCTCCTTGATGCAGACGTGTGTGGTTCATTGGAAGAATTTGCACATGTTCCCCACTAGGAGCATGGACTGAACCAGAAGTGTAAAAGTTAAAGACTACTATAAATTCACCAACACTAGCAACGGGCAACCACCAATGCTCTAGGGCCCGGTCATCGGGCATAGAGGCAACAATGATGGCTTTTCAGGAGAGACACAGTCTTTCATAAATTGACTGCTTTGTCGTCTGGAGGTAGATCATCTACTCTCACTATATGATTTCTTCTTCTCCACATGGGCACCTGCATATTGTGCCCTCTGAAGCCTTATGCCCACTTTCCCATTCTGAGGTTGCACTGACACCTGGACATGTGGTTCTCTGGATTCATGTGCTTACTCCTTCTGCCCTCTCAGGTTGTCCCCACTGCTGGAGAAAACTCTTGAATGGATAAATCCATGATACTTGGCTGCTGCTAGTCTGATGGGCTATTCTGCCAATGGCTTCCTCAGTTGTCATGCCACCTAATTTTTAGCCATCAATCAATTCACATTCCAGCAGCCAGGTGGCACGTAGAAGTTTCAAATGCAAATCTTTAGTAACTTAAGTTTGCACCATCAATGTAACTCATTTGTGTCATGTTGCATCTACCCTCACCTGTAGACAAACAGCCTCACCCTAAAGCTTCTGACACAACAATGACTCAGTTGCAATCCCCTACTACACTGTTGCCACCATTAAATACCTATTGAAATTCTGATGCCCCATTATCCCTGTGTATCATTTGAGCTGACTCATAAACTACCAGTCAATCGATGTTTAATCAGCTTAACACACTCTCAGTTGCTGATGTTCCGGAAATATTCTTGTCCATATCTCTCTTGCCAAATGCTGCTGGTGAAATACAGGACTAGCATGATGATGTTGAAGGCTTATGTCAACCACATGTGGTATTGTTACAACATTTAAAAGGCATCTGGATGGGCATATGAATAGGAAGGTTGAGAGGGATATGGGCCAAATGCTGGCAAATAGGACTAGATCAGATTGGGATGTCTAATCAGTTCGACCAAAGGGTCTTTTTCCATGTTGCATGATTCTATGTGATTTTACACTCCTACCACCAGTACTAGCCCATCCTTTTCAAACTCTATCTGATCCAGAGTTGGATATTATGACACTGAAGGAGACATTTGGCGTATCAGGTCCATCAGTTCTCTACAGAATTTCACACAGTCCCATTTCCTTGCTTTTATCTGACACCCTCTTCCAAGTTTATTTCTCTCAAGTGCCCATCCAATTTCCAATTAATGGAAGTCTTAAGATCTTCAACTCTTTTTAAAACTTCCATTTTCTGGAGGTCAACCCAAAGATTATCAAATAGAATGCTTTTTAGACAGAAAGAATGCATAAGCTTTGTCCATTATACTTTGTTACTATTCATTTATAAGATTCACCATAAAGATTGCAATCAAGTCTGTTAACTTTAATAAAATATTTTCAGTGCTTCAGGCAATGCTCTTAAATCTAATATCTCAAGGAAATAATCAGAGTGTTTGCATGCCTTTATGTAATATGGTACAACTACCTGTAAATCCTAAAGCCCCATCAACTTGGTTTTGAAAAATGAATGCTCTTGCTTTAAGTAATGAGACTCGGAGATAAGTGGAAAGTACTACTTACCACCTCTCAGTCTAATTTCACATCTGTGGACAGTTCGGCTGCAGCATAGTAACATGAGATATTTCTAAGGATCTCAAGGCCTGTATTGCTTTACAATGCAAAAATAAATGATCTAACCTAAAGAGTTTCAGCACTGTTGTGTAATTTTACCTGAGCACAAATCTGACCACTGATCATTTATAAAACAACTAAAAAAAAGTCCCCCTTTCACTTCTGCTGTATGACATTCCTGACCATATTACAATTCCTTTCTGGTTTGCCTTTCATTAAAAATGACAAACATATCCATAGATTGAAAGAAAAGCTTTACAAATGCTGAAAATCTCAAATAAAGCATAAAGCAACAAAAAAAAGACATGAAAGGTACTTGATGTCAAAAAGATTCCTTTGTATCCAACAAGGTTGTTCATGAAGTATTTGAATTCCTCAGCTTAATATCCAAGTACATTTTAAACTGCTCGAATTTCAAATATCATTTCAAATATTTACCGATTTATAACTGAAGATTTTTTTTACTTTAAACTGGTTATGAACTTAGTTCACTCTTTTAACTTTATACTGGTCTGACCTTCCAAAAGGTAATATTTGAGGCTTTCTTATCTATACAGTTATGTACTTTCCATAGTCTTTGAGCCTCTGATCCCTAGATTGCTAACCCAAACTCATAACCTCACGTTGAAATCATTCTTCCACATTTGAAATGCGTGCTGTTTCCCTTCAGTGTTTGGAATTGCATTCATTGCTCCAAATCAATCTTTTTGTCACAATGAAGCCATTTCTCCAACATTCTTCTTACCACATGCATCCAGTTATTCAAATTTTAGGAACATGAATCCCGCCCCACTCTCGTCTCTGTTGCTCATCATTCCAAACAATGCTCATTTATCATGGGTCTCATTCCCTGACACATTGAATTTAATATCTTAGTTTCAGACACTTCCAAGGCCTTGTTACCTCATCAACCGTCTACAGTTCTACAAGTCTTCTAGTTCCCAAACTCTGTTTTGCGCTCCACATTCCCTTCCTTGGCTACTAATAAAGAAAGCTTCAGAGACAACAATTATTTCTGTAATCTCACTCTGTTCTCTATTGTTTCTCCACTTTCTTCAACACGTTGCAGCCAAGATCTCCGACACCTCTTCTTTTTTCTTCAACATTGCTTTTGACATCTGCTCTTTTAATGCTTGTAATCTGTTTCTTTTCCCCTCCTCTTTGTTTCTGTTACTAGGATACTATTGTCTGGAATTCCCTAGATAATGCCCTCTGCTTCACTTTCACACCTCCTGAGAAATCTCCTCAAAATCCACCTCCTCAACAAATTTTTTTTGCTATCCCCTGCAAAATCTTTCTTCGTGCTTCAGAATTGATTTCCCTTAACCCTATCTGAGAAGAGCCTTGGGCTATTATTACACCAAGAACACAATATACACATAATACACAATATACACATATATGGTTGCACACATACCTGTATTGTTCTGAATCCAAAGGTTCTGAAGGCTTTCAATAATCTCCCACTTTATAGCTGCATCAATGAAACATCTGTAAGATAAGTTATTCAAAAATTAGTTTGAAGTATTTTATTTGCAACTTCTTTGTCAGTTTCCCACTCTTTATTCAAGATATTAACTTCTTGCAGTTAGATGATCTACCTTCATTGCTGAGTCATATCCTCATGGGTTTCACTGCAAGTTGCCAAAAAGAGAAGAATATTCCATCAGGCAGCTACGTGTTGACTCAACAAAAATTGTTAAATTATTGATAACAAATTGGGCTTTCTTGAACATTTCAATTCTTCACCAGTTCTTGGTGGAAATGATTTACTTTTATTGATTTTTGAGTAACAGCAATGCATGCGTAGAGAATAAACTCTATTGGGAGATGCTAAAATTTGGTCTAGATTGTTATTCCAAAGACAATTCAATATTTAATTGTAACAACACAGGATTTACCAAATGCACTACACCCACACTCATTATGGTTTTTACACATGCCAAATATTGATTTTTCCTCATGTCTAAGAGACAATATCTCCACCTCTGAGCAATGCAAACCAGAAATGGTTTGGCTTTTGTTCCCAGACAACAAGGTGCAGAGCTGGCTGAACATAGCAGGCCAAGCAGCATCATTGGAGCAGAAAGGAGCAGCTTCTATGATGCTGCTTGGCCTGCTGTGTTCATCCAGCTCTGCACCTTGTTGTCTCGGATTCTCCAGCATCTGCAGTTCCTACTATCTCTGGCTTTTGTTCCCAGTCTGTTTTGATTAAGCTGCAATGTCCCTATAGAATAGGAATCATAAATTTTAGCTTCCATTTATAGTTATCATACAGCAACCACTGTTGTGAGAGGGTCAGGATTGTGACATTAGTTAATCTATTAAGAAAGGAGAAGAAAGCGCAAGTTGGTAGGTAGGGGAGAAATAACAACACTAGTCAAATAAATGGTAGAAGTTACCCTATGTTCGCACAGATGTACAGTGAAGGATTGTTGGCAGCCAATTTGCATGCTGAAAGAAAAGGAATGCCTAAAGGTTCATGTGCTGAGTTCCCCATGACAATACCAATTGTTTTCCTGAAAAGTGCTTTGAAGTAGAACAGAGATAAATATATGGGGAGGCAAACTGGACCACTTCAGCACCATGAAACAGACTCAGAGTGAATCAGTATCATATTCTTTCTATTGGAGCTCACAATGGTAATTCAACTGCTCTTCTGAGATTTGAAGTTAAAGTTCTTGATAATATTTTCTGAGTCAATGGAAAATACAGGTGGCACACCACAGAAACAAGCTGTCAATTCCCTCTGAGCTCAGCTCACATTTCTGGTGAAAACCAATTTCAATCCTTCTCAGTTGGAAATATTGGCAGTTTGACTGAAAAATTTTTATGTAGAATGTTCAATGTTATGGGTTTAATCCTATTTATTTTTTAGCTAAATATGACTGTAACATTATTGAGTTCCCATATCAAGAAATGCCGTGCCAATTTTAGATATTCAGTGAGGGTAGTTTTTCACCAATTAACTAAGCTGTAGATTTAATTAAGAGGTAATACTTCAGATTTTCAAAACTTTACAAATGTAAGTGACAAAGAACATTCATTTACAAAACAGGGAAGATCAAATGCGATTTTGTTTTACAGAAACACTGCATTAAGCACTGAGGGATTGAAAAAGCATGTCTAATTTGATCAACAAGGCATTTTTTTCTCTTGCCTAAGGACTGACTTTATAAATAGTTCACCCAATGGACCACCTTACCTACCATACTTCCCTATCAGCATTTTGTCCGAGTGCTTCTCCTGTTAATGTTTAATGCTAATTTTCACTAAAATGTTCATGTTAAATTATGTTGAGCAGACACATATGATAAAAAGAATATCATTTATAAAGCATCTCTAAGACATGCCAAAGGGCTTCACAGTAAGTTATATTATTTTGACAGATGGTTAAGGAATGAATATTGATCAGGATATCAGAAAGCAATCCATTTACTTTTCTTCAAATAAAACCATGGGATCGCTTACTGAAAATGGCAGATGGGGCAGTAGCTTTCAATCACAACTGAACCACAACAGGTTCAGCTCTCTCTCATATGGTAGCCTCAGTTCTGAGCTCAACTATTATCTTGAGGTTTGAACCCATGACATTGTGGTTCAGAGGTAAGAGAATGACTGCTGAATTAAATTGATACTTTATATATGTGCTTCTTTAATAGCAGGCACTCAGAGATACCTGTTAGATCTACAGTATCAGAGAATAGGACATTTGTATTGATTATGTACAAATTATGGTGTATGTTTTCTCATTTTTTAAATGAGAATTGCCATCCCTCTATTATAATATTGCAGACACGATTCTCAAAGCATTCAACATAATCAAGTGAAGACTACATTGAATGATCAGGGATAGGTGAGAAGGAAAGATGTACAGACAAAAACATAATAGTTATTTATCAGGTTGAGTGGTCGTAAACTAATAACTTCCTGAATACACTGTAGAAACTGAGCAGATTCCATGGTTGTCCAAATATAATGAATAGGTCATTTTCATTTTAAATTATTCCAGAAAACTTGAACTTGACATGAAATTAATTAAGATTATGTACAAACAACCACACAAATAAAAATACTAAATGGAGGAACCTGATTCCAACCTAATTAACGACTAGATGGAAGTAGAATGAGTAAATGAAATATGGTAAGCCTAGAGATCAGTTTATCAGTCAACATTTAAAGGTTTGAAACATTGGAGTGTAGTAGTGAACGCTGGCTTGGATCTGAGTTGATGCCATTTGAAAATGTTATTGGCATCTGACACAAAGAATGGGCATGTCTTAAACTCCATTGCATTGTTGCATCATAGTCTGTATTACTTGCTTGGTTCTTTGCACACAGTTAAAGGGTAAAGCTAAGTAAAACAACCTTTTGTAGGTGAAAAACTGAGGCTGACTACTAATATCAGTCAATTAGAAAACAGGGGTTTCCTTATACACCAGGCCATGATGTAGTGGTAATCTCACTCGACTTGTAAGCCAGTACCCAGGCTAACCTGGGCAAACATGGGCTTGAATCCTACTATAGTAGTTGGTGAAATTTAAATTCAAGCAAAGCAAATCAACAAAAAAGTTGGAATACAAAAAAGTGTGAGTGCAACGATGACCATGTAACCACTATTGTAAAAACCCACTTAGTTTACTAATGTCCTTTAAGCGGGCTTCCTTCCTTATACCTGTTATGGCCTACATTTGACTTCAGATCCATAGCACTGTGATTGACTCTAAACTGCCCTCTGGGAAACTAGGGAGGGCAATAAATGCTAACTAAGGCAGAAAAAAATAACCTTCTGACAATCAATTTTTTTTGAAAAAAATCACATATGACACTGGCAGATATGATTGACTTATATGATGTGTTCTACAATGTTAGGGCTTCCCATGGCTGAAGTGGTATAAAATAGCTGAAAATGGGTCTCAGTTGACATAAAAACTGAGGAAGATTTTTAGCTGAAACAGCAGTTTCCATAGTCTGATATTTAAAGTTACAAGATTGAGATAGCACGCAAGGGGTCTTGTGAAATGTATGCAATGAGTCCTGTTGAATAAGAAGTGAAAATGTAGAAGCTGCTTGTATAGCGACAGTATGATAAGGAACATTCTTGAGAAATGCTGCTAGAAGCTTCCATAATGGTCTGGTCCAAAGTTTGGTGTTGATCGTGAGGTAGAAGGGTAGGGTCGGACACAAATCAGTAAAGACCGGCCAAGTAATCATAGCAGCAGGTTATGAATCTTAAAACGTTTTAAGTATAGAGACATTACGGAATTTAACCGTATTCCCATCGACATTCAGTCTAAGGCAGGAAGGAGAATCCCCTTGCCATTAGTAGGGGAGTACTGAATAACGAGTGCAGGAGCTAAAGCTTGGGAAGTGGTTGAATAAGATGTATTGTGAAGGCCCATGAATAAGTGATAAAGGGGTCTGGACAGCATCATGAAATCATAGAGTGACCTAGAACTATCCATGGACTGATCACACAGTCACATGATTGACCTGATTGAACGTGTACGTAAAAAAGAAATAATAATATGATCGGTTTGTAACAGCCAAAAACAGGCTACCAGCAAAAGTATAAAGCGTGTGTGTTTCTCTTTGTTCAGTGGAGAGGTCCTGGACTGGCCAGAGGCTCTTTCCACTGGTGGAAAGCAATAAATTCTTTGATGCTGGAAGTGGACTTGTGTGTCAAGTGATCTATTTAATCTTACCGGCATAGCATACAATAATCTATATTTTAAAATATGTACTGAGATTGTCAGACAAATGTGCTGAGTACTCTGTTTCTTTTCACTTCTATTATGTAAGCCAAATAACTGTTTTTAAAATAGAATGGTATAGTCAGTAATTTGCCGCAATAATCAAATGTGCATATGTTTCCTTTATGCATTCATGGGATAAGGGCGTCGCTAGCCAGGCAGGATTTATTGCCCATCCCTAATTGCCCAGACGGGAGTTTAGAGTCAACCACATTGCTGTGGATCGAGTGTCATATGTAGACCTGACCAGGTGAGGATGGCAGTTTCCTTTCCTTAAGCGCATTAGTGAACCACATGGGTTTTTCCAACAATCGACCATGGATTCATGGTCATCATTAGATTCTTAATTCCAGATATTTCATTGAATTCAAATTCCACCATCTGCTGTGGTGAGATTTGACCCTGGGTCCCCAGAACGTTACCTGGGTCTCTGGATGAACAGTCCAGCGATAATACCACCAGAACATAGAACATAGAACATTACAGCGCAGTACAGGCCCTTCGGCCCTCGATGTTGCGCCGACCTGTGAAAACAGTCTGAAGCCCATCTAACCTAAACGATTCCATTATCATCCATATGTTTATCCAATGATTATTTAAATGACCTTAAAGTTGGCGAGTCTACTACTTTTGCAGGCAGGGCATTCCACGTCCTTACTACTCTCTGAGTAAAGAACCTACCTCTGACATTTGTCCTATATCCATCATCCCTCAATTTAAAGCTATGTCCCCTCGTGCTAGCCATCACCATCCGAGGAAAAAGGCTCCCACTGTCCACCCTATCTAATCCTCTGATCATCTTGTATGTCTCTATCAAGTCACCTCTTAACCTTCTTCTCTCTAACGAAAACAGCCTCAAGTCCCTCAGCCTTTCCTCATAAGACCTTCCCTCCATACCAGGCAACATCCTGGTAAATCTCCTCTGCACCCTTTCCAATGCTTCCACATCCTTCCTATAATGCGGCGACCAGAACTGTACGCAATACTCCAAGTGCAGCCGCACCAGAGTTTTGTACAGCTGCAACATGACCTCATGGCTCCGAAACTCAATCCCTCTACCAATAAAACCAAACATACCGTACACCTTCTTAACAACGCTATCAACTTGGGTGGCAAATTTCAGTGATCTATGCACATGGACCCGAGATCTCTCTGCTCCTCCACACTACCAAGAATCTTACCATTAGCCCAGTACTCTGTATTCCTGTTACTCCTTCCAAAGTAAATCACCTCACACTTTTCCACATTAAACTCCATTTGCCACCTCTCAGCCCAGCTCTGCAGCTTATCTATGTCCCTCTGTAACCTGCAACACCCTTCTGCACTATCCACAACTCCACAGACTTTAGTGTCATCCGCAAATTTAGTATCCCACCCTTCTACGCCCTCATCCAGGTCATTTATAAAAATGACAAACAGCAGTGGCCCCAAAACAGATCTTTGCAGTACACCACTAGTAACTGAACTCCAGGATGAACACTTCCCATCAACCACCACCCTCTGTCTTCTTACAGCTAGCCAATTTCTGATCCAAACCGCTAAATCACCCTCAATCTCATGCCTCTGTATTTTCTGCAATAGCCTACCGTGGGGAACCTTATCAAACGCTTTACTGAAATCCATATACACCACACCAACCGCTTTACCCTCATCCACCTGTTTGGTCACCTTCTCAAAGAACTCAATAAGGTTTGTGAGACACGACCTACCCTTCACAAAACCGTGTTGACTATCCCTAATCAAATTATTCCTTTCTAGATGATTATAAATCCTATCTCTTATAATCCTTTCCAACACTTTGCCCACAACTGAAGTAAGGCTCACTGGTCTATAATTACCAGGGTTGTCTCTACTCCCCTTCTTGAACAAGGGGACAACATTTGCTAGTCTCCAGTCTTCTGGCACTATTCCTGAAGACAATGACAACATAAAGATCAAAGCCAAAGGCTCTGCAATCTCCTCTCTAGCTTCCCAGAGAATCTTAGGATAAATCCCATCCGGCCCAGGGGACTTATCTATTTTCACACCTTCCAGAATTGCTAACACTTCCTCTTTATGAACCTCAATTCTGTCTAGTCTAATAGTCTGTATCTCAGTATTCTCCTCGACAACATTGTCTTTTTCCTGTGTGAATACTGACGAAAAATATTCATTTAGCGCCTCTCCTATCTCTTCGGACTCCACGCACAACTTCCCACTACTGTCCTTGACCGGCCCTAATCTTCTCTAGTCATTCTTTTATTCCTGACATACCTACAGAAAGCTTTAGGGTTTTCCTTGATCCTACCTGCTAAAGACTTCTCATGTCCTCTCATGTCCCCTCCTAACTCTTCTTAGCTCTCTCTTTAGGTCCTTCCTGGCTAACTTGTAATTCTCAAGTGCCCTAACTGAGCCTTCACGCCTCATCTCTACATAAACCTCCTTCTTCCTCTTGACAAGAGATTCAATTTCTTTAGTAAACCATGGTTCCCTCGCTTGACCACTTCCTCCTTGCCTGACAGGTACATACTTCTCAAGGACATGCAGTAGCTGTTCCTTGAACAAGCTCCACATTTCAATTGTGCCCAGCCCCTGCAGTTTCCTTCTCCATCCTATGCATCCTAAATCTTGCCTAATTGCCTCATAATTGCCTTTCCCCCAGCTATAACTCTTGCCCTGCGGTATATACCTATCCCTTTCCATCGCTAAAGTAAACGTAACCGAATTGTGGTCACTATCACCAAAGTGCTCACCTACCTCCAAATCTAACATCTGGCCTGGTTCATTACCCAGTACCAAATCCAATGTGGCCTCGCCTCTTGTTGGCCTATCTACATACTGTGTCAGGAAACCCTCCTGCACACATTGGACAAAAACTGACCCATCTAAAGTACTTGAACTATAGCGTTTCCAGTCAATATTTGGAAAGTTAAAGTCCCCCATAACAACTACGCTGTCACTTTCGCTCCTATCCAGAATCATCTTTGCAATCTTTTCCTCTACATCTCTGGAACTTTTCGGAGGCCTATAGAAAACTGCCAACAGGGTGACCTCTCCTTTCCTGGTTCTAACTTCAGCCCATACTACCTCAGTAGACGAGTCCTCATCAAACGTCCTTTCTGCCACCGTAATACTGTCCTTGACTAACAATGCCACACCTCCCCCTCTTTTACCACCTTCCCTGATTGCCTCCCCACAATTTATCTGCTTTGCTGCTTCTTTCCATCTACAGTGTGTATTGGGCCCTCTTTTTGATGATGAAAGTAGCTGCCATTATTGTAGTCTTTATTATCTGCCTTTAATGATCTGTGTTGATGGATGTCATCCACCTCTTTAGTCTAGCTGATGGAAATCTTGAGTGTCAAATAAAGTTAACAGTGAGGTGTTTATTACATTACTGCACTATATTCAGCTTACTCAAGCACTTGTCTATCTCTCCCTTGATGGTCTCCATCTCTCTGTGGAACTGTTCATATAGCTATCTTTATGACATCATCCAAGTATGACATCTTACCAGTACATACACATCACACATTTCCAGGTATTAACACCTTCAGACCCATAATAAACAACCATGACTGGCCTTGCTATCTACTAAGGACATGTCACAGGATGAAACTGATCAAACCAGCACCAGCATGGGCAGGTATCCATGTCCAACACTGCAGAAAGCTGTTTAGGCATTCATGGACGTAATCTTCAAGAGGTAAGAAATTCTCTGCCTGGTGTTTGGCCGAACCGAAGAGATTATAGGGGCCTGGATGGATGTTCCCACAGAGGTCTGCGATAGAGGCTATGGGTTCAAGTTGCAAGACGTTTAATGATGTTATGATCACCAGCATCATACCTTAACTCCTTAACCTCATCAACTCAGGGACCAGCCTTGCTGCAAGGCAGAAACTGGACCCTACCATGCCTGGGGAAGAGTCCCCACGGGCACCGCCACAACAGAGATGGAATCATGAGCATCTTAGCTGCAAGCAGATACAATGGAACAGGTTCCCTCTATCTCATTCTGAATCACAGAGAAAGCACTTCATCATGACAGTCAGACACATTGCTGTTAATAGCCCTTGTTCAGTGACATGGATGAAGATTTTCTTCTCTGTTTTGTCATTCAGTTATCCTGGATAATAAAAATTCTTGATTATTTCAATCAATTTGTGTGTCTTTATATATTGTTGAGAAAAGTGAAAGAGATAGGTTTTGATGTGGTTGTGATCTTTGATATGGAGCAATGGTGTCAGTGGAAACCCTATCCTGAATGTATTTTTATGGCAACAGGATTTTTCAGATGTGGCTGATTTTTTTTTATTTCAAAAATATACCTTATTAATAAAAAAATACACACAAAGTTACTCAAGTAGTTTGGTTCTGTACAGTAGTATACGAAGAAAACTAACAAACATTAGAATTTGACTATTCAACAAACAAATCAAAGGCATCTCTTACTAGTGTAAGATTATATTTACATATAATTGAAATATTGGGGCAGAGTCCGATAAAAGGACAGACCCTCATATAACTTCAGCAGAAAGACCTCAGACAGTGGTCTTTCCTCACTGTGCCTCGGGAGCTTCAGTTTATCCTTCAGCACGCAGTGCTGCAACTTGGGATGCGCCAGTCTGCAACACTCGGTCAGGGTCAACTCCTTGCTCCAGAAGACCAACATGTTTCAGGCAGATCAAACAGCATCTTTCACTGTGTTGATGGTTCTCCAGGAGCACTCGATGGTTATCTCGGTGTCCATCCCGGGGAACAGACCATAGAGCACAGAGTCCCATGTCACAGAGCTATTCAGATGAACCTCAACAAAAACAACTGCATCTTTCTCCAGACTTCCTTTGCAAAGGTACGTTCCAGAAGGAGACGTGTGCTAGTCTCAACCTGCCTGCGGCTGCTTCGAAGGCAGCATGCAGTGATGCAGGCTGACTAGGCACACAAGAAGGATTTCACTCGTGGTACCCTTCTCATCACCAGCCAAGTGAAATCTTGGTGCTTGTTGGAAAGTTCTGGTGATGGGGCATTCTGCCAAATGACTTTCACAGTCTGCTCATGGAACCATGCAACAGGCTCCGCCCTCTCCTTTTCCCTCAGAGTCTCGAGTACTCTAGTGTCGACCACTTCCTGATGGACTTGTGATCAACGGTGTTTTTCTTTGCAAATTCACTAAGGAATTGCTCTTTCTGATTGAAAGTGAGTTGCAGCATGACCTGAAATAGGGCAGAGAGGTGGTCAAGTGAAGCCAGGCCAGTCTGCCAATCAGAGGCCTGGGATAGTTAATTCGTCTCCCTCCAATGCCTGGATCCCAATGCCCTCTTTTGAATGTGTTTATCAGTGTATCCACATGGCTTCCTGCTGAGAGCATGATGGGTGTATCGTCACATGTCACAGACACTAAGTTCCATGTCACTATCAATTGAAAATCCCAAATTGGTTCTTTTGAAGTAGGTCTTTTGATTAACTCAACTGCTTAATTTAAGGATTGCAGACATAACACTGATCCTCACTTTGAAATATCACATTGCATTCCAAAGGTGGCATATCCACGCTGGGGCATGGGGAATGTGATTTTCAGATCATGGCCATTCCTGTCCCAGTAACCATTGAAACAACCAACACATGAACTCAACTGTTGGAAATTGTCCAATGGAGTAAAATATTGAAAGACTCTTCCTTGGTTATATATTAAATAAGCACAAGCAATTTTGTTCGCTAATCTTTCTTAATCACTTTTTAGAGAGGAAATAATTAGCTACTTAAGGATGAATAAGCCATTACAGCTGACTGTTTAAATTCTATCACTTTTACAATTGTCTGCACTGTGAATAGCATTGAAGTCAACAGGAATTTATGTCTTTTTGTTTCTACTATTGCTCAGGATTGTTTGAACTCGAAGAAGAAACCAAACAAAAGCTGTGACCTGAACATCTTAGTATCTTATAGCAACTGTGAAATTCCACCCATGTTAATAAGAGAAACTGTTTCTTTTGAAATAAGTTTTGGACTTTTGAAGTTTCACAGCACGGTGCTGTAAGTGTATTCAAATTTGCAGCCACTGCCGCTTTTTGAATAAAATGCTGGACATTTCATTTTACTCTTTGTCTGCTGCTGACCAGCTCTTTCTTAGGTGATGGCAACAACTCATATATTCCAATTCAGAAATTTGTGAAGCCAGTTCTGCTGACAATCTTTTGACTAAGGGTTCTGCCCTGCGAGAGAGCTGCACAGGCCAGAAGGTCACATCTCCAATTACTGGCAAGTGTTTCGTCAGCTCATTTTAGATGGGCAGTATTTAGGTGCTACAACTGACACCAACAAACTTGGCCTTGAGTGAGGAACATTCAACACGATTGGGCTTCTCTTGGCCTTGAACATTTATTGTCTATTTTTATGCATGAAAGATGTCGGCTTGGGTAAGCCAGCAGTGGGCTGCACCTAATGGATTCATCAGGTCAGGGCAATGGAGAAAGGAGGGGAGAAAAATAAAAAATATATAAATTAGTTTGTGATCACACATGAAACACTAAGGATTATTATCAGTCAAACAAATTCAACATACACAAGGTGTGATACTTCTTTTCACCCATTCCTTTTCTTGTTATTTTCCCGATCTCATTAAAACGCTTGCTTTTATGCATCGTTTTCATTTCTGAAGCAAGATTATATCTGTGCCATTCTGCTGTCATTTTCCCTTTGTGTAGTGACTTGCAGAATATTTCCAGCATTTCTTTTCATAACTTACTACCATCCTTTCCATCACTGTGAGCAGATGCAAGAAATTTACCCTTAGAAACAGTTCTGTTATTTTGTTGTCATTATTTTGTGTGCTGGAAAATTATGAACAATGAAAAATGAAAGCAAAGATGCTATTCCAAATGTCTTCTATATGTTACAAAGAAAACGTGAAGTGCTCTGGTTGTGGTGTAGCTTCAACAGAACAGTGATCAACAGAAATCTATACTAAAAACAAACCAAAAAACCCTAAAGCTAGTTTAGTTGCAACCATGTAACCATTGTAGATTGTTGGAAAAATCTATCTCGTTCATTAATGCCCTTCAGGGAAGGAAAACTGTATGGCCCACAAATGACTCTAGATCGACATTAACGTCCTCTGGCTCTCTAAACATTTCAATTAGATCAAGGAGAGCGTAGAAGCAAATTACTGCAGATGCTGGAATCTGTACTGAAAACAAAAAGTGCTGGAAATCACAGTGGGTCAGGCAGCATCTGTGAAGAGAGAGCAAGCATTTATGCAATAGTTGGGGGGTGTGGAGTGCTAGGAGAGAAGGGTGTTGATAGTGCAGATTAAGTGATCAGTATATGAGAATGACAGAACAATAGGGTGGCTAACAGCCAAACTGGAAAGAACAGATGGTCCCACCGTAGTGTGATGGTGGGGGAGAGAAGACATGATCGCAGAGAATGCAACAAGCAAAGCTAAAAGAAAGGGAAGGAATGGGAGTGGGTTCACAATCTGAAGGTGTTGAACTAAATATTGAGCCCAGAAGATTGTAAAGTGCCTCGTCTGAAGATGAGATGTTGCTCCTCCAGTTGGTGCTGTGATTCGCTGGAGAATTGCAGCATGCCAAGGAGGATGTTGTGTTAAAATGACCAGCTGCAGGAAGGTCAGGATCATGCTAGCGCATGGACTGGAGGTGTTCTGCAAAGTGGTCACCCAGTCTGTGTCTGGTTTCTCCAATGTAGAGTAGGCCAAATTGGGTGCAGTGAATGCAATACACAAGATTGGAGAAGGTACAGTTGAAATGCTGCTTCATCTGGAAAGACTGTTTAGGCCTTCAGATGGTGAACAGGGAGGAGGTGAAGGGGCAGGTGGTGAACATTCTGCAGTTACATGGGAAGTGCCGTGGAAGGGGGTGTAGTGTTGGCAGTTGAGGAATGGACTAGGATGTCCCAGAGAGAATGGTCCCTGTGAAATGCATACAGGGGGAGTGAGTAGAAATTGTGTCTGGTAGTGGCATTCTGCTGGAGTTGTCTGAAATGGCAGAGAATGATCCTTTGAATGCGGAGCCTGGTGGGATGAAAAGTGAGGGCAAGGGGGGGCCTGATCACATTGTTGTAAGTAATAGGAAGTGGCAAAAGCAGAAGCATGGATGATAGGTTGGATGCAGCTGAGAGCCCTGAAAAATGCTGGAAATCAGAGCATTTTTTATTTTCAGCTCAAGGACAACTAGGGATGGGAAACAAATGCCAGCCTTGCCAGTAACTCTGACATCCCATTTTAAAACATATGAAAGAAATAGCCCATTGTGTCATAAGCTTTACAGATATCAAGAAATATTGGATAATATTTGTTACAGAGTTTGTCAGTTTAGTATATTTTATTGATTGTCGTAATAATGTTGACTGCAACTAAAACTTGTAATTGTAGTTGATCTGCTACTCTGCCTTCATAATTGAATCCATTCTCAGGCAATGCATCAATGGTATGGCTATTTTTCTTGTCCAAAAGATCCTCCTAAAGGTTTTAATTGGTAAGGAGAGAACGACAAACTCCAAGAGCTTCGCTGACACTTCCTTTTTGGAAATATCACATTCATGCCCTTTGCTGCGATATTTTCTGACCGACTCGTTGATAGATATTTGGGGTTGTTCTCTATATTACTTGGATTGAAGTCTGTTAATCATTGAAGTTAATTTTTACCTTGAGGTGGCCTTGAGAACATTAAAGATTTGCCTGAATCTTTCTCATTGTTTATGATAAGATCAGATGCGTTCATTTGCAAATCCTCTCCTTGCCAATGGCAAGCAAGATTTTTGGAGCTCTTTTCTCTCATCTGTTGCTTCATCTACCTAAGCTGTTTGAACAGTTGTAATTCAGCAAGGTTTTCACTGCATGCCACGTTCATCATGAGATTTCTGCTACCTATGATACTGTCTTAAAAGTATTACACTGTACCACCTTAAACTGTATGTCTCTGACTTTGTGTAAGTGTAAAGTTAAAATTGCTTCTTCTTTCAGAACAAAGGTTGATTGTTACTGCTGTTATGAGAAACTGTAACTTTTGTATCAATTGTAGGAACAGAGCATTCAGCCTTCCAGTCTTTTATCATGCCTTTCAGTCTTTTTTTTAATGAACCTATTCTTGTGTTTTATTTCATCTTGAAAGAATTTACATTTTAATTAAAAAGTTATCTCTGTTGATTTGATAGTTAGTGTCTTATCTACAGACCTGTACAGCTGTCTGTACACACATAAATGATGGTACTTAAAGATGAGGAACTCTACCATAAAATCATGTGACATGGGAGCAGAGGCTGGCCATTCGGCCCATCAAGACTGCTCCTCCATTCAATGACATAATGGCTGATTGGATAATTGGCAAGTGCACTTTCATGGCTGTTTCCCCATAAACCTCGATTTTCTTACTGACTAAAAATCTATCTCAGCCTTGAGTATACTTAACGAGCCAACCTCTACTGCCCTCTGTGGTGCAGAATTCCACAGATTCACTGTGAGCAAACTTGCTATCCTAAACTGGTCTGGCCTACCTGTGACTCTTAATTGTCCTCTGAAATGGCCTAGCAAGCCACTCAGTTATATCAATCATTATGAAGTCTCAAAGACATGTCCATTTCCATGCATTACAACTCTATGACTAAAGAAATGAAACCAGATGGACCCACCTGGCATTGGCCTAGGCACCAGAACACATAGCCAGCCGGTAATGCCCACATCCCATAAATGAACAAAAGGAAGGAAGATATTCCTCCTCATGCCTGTCTTAAATGAGTGACCCCTTATTCTGAGACTATGCTGTCTGTTCCTACATTCTCCCAGAAGGGGAAACAACCTTTCTGCATTTACCTTGCCATTTCCTCTAAGACCAAACTGGCAGAAGCATCCAAGTCTTAGATGGCCCTGTGCTTCAAGGTAAAGGGTTGAAGGGCTGAGGTGGTGTCTGAGTTAGTCTAAGAGAAGGCATTGATGTGGTGAGGCTGGTAATTTACCAATACCTGAAAAATCAAGGGGCTTGATGTCTTTGGAGGATCCAGCTGATCTGTAATGAAGAAGCAGTTGCATAAAGTTTGGGACAAGCATTCAAGAACTCTAGTCAGCAGTTCACATACGTGTTGGGAGTTTGCACTGTCTTGTTTCATGCTGAGAAAGAGGAGAGTTGGAAGTGTTGCATAAATATAGTAAGTTGGGGTTTTAATGAGATCCATTTGGAAGGAAATAAAGTATTCACAGCTCAATTGCGAGATTATGAAGTCACCATTAATGTTTGAGGGGGTAAATTGGGAATATTATCCTCATTGTCAAAAATCTAGTTTTTGCATTCTCACCATATTTCCACCTTTCTTGCCATCACACATGCCACACCAGGGAAGGAAAAATTAAGCCATATATTTTGTTTCACTTGATTCCCTGTATTACAACCTCCCTGCATATTTTTAGGCCTTATCCAACTTTTCCCCACTGAATTTTGTTTTAATTTTTATTTAAAAGGCTAACACATGTTTTAACAAGTATTAACCACTCTAATAGCTTTCCCCCTTTTCTTTCTCCAATGGCTAATAACTAATAAAATTCTCATGTATTTTGGCAATCTTCATTTTGCTTTTGGAACAACAATGTTGTGCAGGGACTAAGAAGTCTGAATGCATTAAATTATGATTCATTATTAAATGCGACTTTAGGCAATGATTTTCCTTGAATTTCTTCTCTGGCAATGAGCTAACTTTAATTTAATGAACATTGGTAAAATATTGTTCTGTTCTACTGTAAGTTTAACCCCTTTTACTACACAATCATTTTCACAATTATTCTTGTATGGTAGTGCCCCTAAATGCCAATGATTGCATTGTGTTTTATAAACTTATAAATTATACATATGATGTTTTATGAATTTTTGTCAGAGGCCCAACAAATCAAATACACTGAATATATGGATTTGATATTTTGCCCACAATTAAGAGGCAATCTGATCCAGAAAAGTCAAAGTGAAAGTTTGCACAACATTTCCCAGGAAGGAAAGTCTGTATGAAACAGAATGGTGAAACTGACTAGCTGAGACTAAACTACTTAACAGCCTACAAAGTGGTTCATGCCTGTCTCAGATGTAAACCCGGTGATAAATGAGAAAGCAAGGCTGTGGAGCAGAACTGCTCCTCCTGTATTATTGCAGTGATAACAACAAATGGGAACACCAGTCGGCCCCAAGGGCCAGTGTGCTGATTGCAAATTAGACGAAGAATTGCTGGCAGGGGCATTGACACTGGATCCTCCATTAATCCGGTCGGGCAGTGATTTCAATCTGTAGCTAGACACTGAATAATTTTGGGACTGGTGTATGTGTTTGGTCTCTGATCAGCAGAAAGACAGGATCTAATCACTGTTTCAAATGGTCATCTGAAGGCAAATTATCCATTGGTTTTCCAGTGCTTACTGAGCACAGCATGAACAAACATACGTCACTCATCATATTGGACACTTCAGTCTGTTTACCCAAAAAATGGATATAGCACATTTCAGCTGAGAATCTGTAAATTCCAGATCCTTATTCATTAATAATAGAGAATCTGCTGGTCTCTCACTTTTTTATTTGCTAAAATAAAATGCAACAGATGTGATAAATATGGAGGGAGCTATATCAATTTTTGGACAAAAAGCAATCTGACAATCAGAAGCTTCTGTGCACACTCTGCATGTTTGGGCAATGGAAGAGTACAGGCAGTGCCCCGTTTGGTCTTAAGTGACACAACCCAAAAGGATGAATATTTGTTTCGTAGTTTGTGTTAGTTAACTTCAGTAAGAGCATTAGCATTGGTCTCCCAATGGACATGATAATGCTAGACTGGCAACAGGAAAAATCAGCAACAATTCCTAATCTTGATTTCCTTTCAGTGTGTCTTTTTGGAATGTGCCTGTCCATTTCCATGTAATGACAATTTCCAACAGGAGACAATTTAACTACCTCCTATAGCCAGTCAACAACATTATCATTGAGGTTGTTGACTTGCTCGCCGAACTGGCTTGTTCTCGTTCAGATGTTTCATCACCATGCTAGGTTACATCATCAATGGATCCTCCGAGGAAGTGATGTTTTTATACTCCTCTTGGAATTTAGGAATTTATGCTGTTTGGTCCATTATAGTGAGCAGTGTCATTTCCGGTTTTGATCTGTATGGGGTTGTATATGGGATCCAATTCTATATGTTTGTTGATTGCGTTACGGGTGGAGAACCATGCCTCTAGGAATTCCCGTGTATGTCTATGTTTGGCTTGGGCTACTATGGTTACCTTGTCCCAGTTAAACTGATAGCCTTTATTCTCTGGTTGTACTGATATTAAGGAAAGTTCATTGTGCCATTTTGCTGCTAGCTGATGTTCATGTATTCTGATGGCTAGTTCCCTCCCTGTCTGTCCGATGTCATGTTTGTGGCAGTTGTTGCATGGTATGTTGTAAACTACATCGGTTCTGCATGTTGTGGGAATGGGGTATTTAATCCTTGTAAGTGTTTGTCGTAGAGTGGCTGTGGGCTTGTGGGCCACCATGATCCCTAACGGTCTTAGGAGTCTTGCTGTCAGTTGTGAAATGTTCTTGATGTAGGGCAGTGTGGCCAGTGTGTTAGGACGTACTGTGTCTTCCTGTTGTTGTCTGTTTAGTAGGTATCTGCGGATGAAGTTGCGAGGATATCCATTCATAGTAAAGATCTTGTATAGGTGCTCTTCCTCTTTCCTGTGTAGTTCTTGAGTGTTGCAGTGTATCTTGGCCCATTTCAATAATGTCTTAATGCAGCTTTGTTTTGGACGATGGAGTGGTTGCTGAGGAAGTTGAGGATTTGATCTGTATGGGTTGCTTTTCTGTTTACTGAGGTTTGGAAACCCCATTGGTCATATGCTCAACTTTCACATCCGGAAAAGGAAGTTGATTGTTGTTTTCTTCTTCCCTTCTGAATTTAATCCCTGCAAGTGATGGATCTCTTCTAATTTGTTGCATTTATTATTGACAAATGTGTCACAGTTTAGGTTGAATGCAGGGGAGGGTGGTGTGTTCTAGTCTTTGTTTGACTGCTTCTGCAATGAGTCCTGAGATGGTTGACCCCATTGGTGTACCGTTGATCTATTTGTATATTTGACCATTAAAAACTACGTGTGTGGTGAAACAGAGGTCTCGCAGTTTGATTATATTGTCATTGCTGATGGAGCTGCTGGTCTGCATTGCTGCTTCCTCTAGTAATGTGGCCACTGTTTCTTTGTTTAGTGGGATGTCGATTGATGAATAAAGCTGTGATGTCAAAGGATTCCATAATCTCATCTTTACTAATTTTATGTTCTTGAGGGTATCGAGGAAATCTTAGCCATAGTAGCCCAAGCCAAACATAGACACACATGGGAATTCCTAGAGGCATGGCTCTCCACCCATAATGCAATCAACAAACACATAGAATTGGACCCCATATACAAACCCATACAGATCAAATCTGGAAATGACACAACTCACCATAACGGACTAGACAGTATAAATTCCAAGCAGAGTAGAATAACATCGTTTCAACTGAGGCTCCACTGATGATGTCACCTAGCATGGTGACGTCTGAATGAGAACAAGACAGCTCGGCGAGCAAGTCAACAATCTCACCCGCAGCCCGAGCTACAGATCTTTGCCAAAACTTTAAACATTATCATTGCTTATTGCTTCATCATCAATATCCTAGGTGCTATCATTGACAAGAAATTTAAGTAGCCACCCACACAAATGCTACAGCTTTAAGAACATTTCAGACTCTGTTGTTGAGTAAATCTCCTTCTGACGCCCCAAAGCCTGCCTACCATTCACAAGACTTTTCTTCAAATAAGACATTGCTTCTGCACTGAAGAAGAGTCATATCAGATTCAATGCATTAACTCTGTTCCCCAACAGATGCTGCTAAACATGCTGAGTTTATCAAGCGTTTTCTGTTTTTACTTTAGCTTTTGAGTATCCACAGCGAAAAGAAGTGTTTGTAGTGTACGGCTCAAGAGCAGGCAGGTGCGACTAGTTTAGTTTGGGATTATGGTCAGCATGGACTGGTTGGATTGAAGGGTCTGTTTCTGTGCTGCATGACTATAACTCTAAGACTCTACTTTGCTTTCATCCAATAATCCTCAAGCAGATTGACATTATTTGGGCAAAGAAGTCCAGTAGATTAGCACTGCATCCACCACATCACTATCACTGGGTCAAATAGCTGGAATTTCTTTCCTAACACCATTGTAGATAAATTTACAAATCAGGTGCTGCAGCAATTCAAAAAAGTGTTCTGACCACCATGGTTGGTCAGTTAGAACTAGGCAACAAACGCTGTCCTTGACAATGATGGCTATGCCCCTTAAACAAATTTAAATGAAAACTTCTGGTGAAACATGAATCAAGTTTAAATGCCCTGCCACTAAAAAATCAGCTGAGCAATATGTGAGAATTGCTAGTATTGGAAATATTCTAGTGAGTATCAGAACTTTTAGAACAGGAAGGAATAATAATTTCCATTATATTGTCATTGCACCTAAGTATGTTAAGGCAGAACAAGATGGTGTTTAAACAAAAATTGCCATGTTTTGCAGTGTGGTAAGATAAAATTTGAAAGCATAAGATTTGTAAGGGGACTGATCCCCAAATTTCCGCCTTTGAGAAGGATTACTTTTCTCTTTAAGTTTCCAGATGGAATTTTTGTGTTAATTAATTGAAGAATACTTCACATGGGAAACACAAACAACTCTCTCCTGTGGCCCATTCAATCCAGAAATTGAATTAGCAGAGGGACAATAAAGCAATTAGATCTGTAACATCACCACACATCAGTTTAAATGGATCTAGAATTTGGTTTGCATGCCTGCTGTTTAAACTTTAAAAGGGACATTCAAGCATTGGTTTGAGAGACAGGGAAGGTTTTAAAATGCACCACAAAATAGCAAGAATCAGGCACAAAAGAATTAAAAGCGAAAGTTGAAGTTTTTTACCATCTGATGGTCAATGAAGTGTTTACATTGACCATTAATGGAGCAGATTGCAGCTGTGAAAGGCCCAGAGCAGGGGTTAGTAAGCAAAATAATTGATCTAAGACAAAACTATTGAGAGCTGAAAAGAAAGATCTAGTTACAGGTTGTTGATAGAAGGCAGCCCACACTCATGTGAGTGAGCATCAGCAACTTTCATCAACTATAACAGGAAATGATAAGAGAGAAAATCCCTGGAAAAACTACAGGTTTTAGTCCCCAGCGATCTGTTATCTCTATGATGTAGCGACTTACGCAATGTTCAGTAGTTGTTGTTACAGTAAAGGTATAGTTAACCCTTACTCCACACCTGCCTCCAAGTTCACTTTTTCCACTGATTCTTAACCTCATAAACTATTTAGATTTTCCATCAAATGTCCATGTATCTCATATGCCCCCAACTCCCGAAGTCTCTTGAACCTCAGGCTTCCATCTCTAACAATGTGCTTGGCTATTGTGGAAGATACGTAGGATGTATACATTTCCTTATTGTTTTGTTAGAAGACAGAAGGATGGTGGAGTGGAGTTGCAGCTTCTCAGAACAGCTTGTTCATTAACTATGACACTTACAATGTCCTGAATATAAAGGCAGTGAAGACAAATCGAGAAATACACAATTCCAACCTCCAGCATCCAAATTGCCATAACCTCTTGAAGTGGAATGAAATTAGCTGAAATCTGAATTTCCTTCTTGTCTGAAATGTAAAATGGCTAAAGTTTAAAGGCCCAACTTGAAAAGAAAAGCTAAACACTTTCCTCAGTGATGAGGAACCTTATAGGTGTATCATCTCAGGCTGCTGTGATGATGAAAGAATCATTCAACACCGTCTCCAGGGTATATCAGATCAGGGAGACCAAATGAAGAACAAAACATATTGAAGATAGCTCTGGACATCACGAAATGAGCTCTTTCCTATTATGCATAGGGTAGTAATTTATCTTTCCATAAATCATGGTTTTCCTCCATTGTTTACTTTAGCTCAAGGTTGTTCCTCAATAGACAATGTCTCAGAGCTCCATCAGAAAGTAGGACTGCAGCATCACAAACAACATAAAACACTTCTGGATTTGCCATAGGCAAATATGTGTAGGAAGTTCCTACATAGCACTTTAGTCTTCAGTCTTGATGAAAAATTGAACAATAGCAAGATGTCCAGAATGTTACACCAACCTACTTGCCTTAATCTCAGTGGAAAGTTTGGGTTGGCCAACTGTTGAGGAGTTGCGCATTTATAAGGGAACACATCTTTTTCTTTTTTAGACTATAAACTGAAATTAATTTGGACATTGTTATATAGCTGAAAAACCAGTTTTGCAACTTTGAAAAAGCAAATGGTGCACACTTCTTTGCAGAGCAAGACAAAGACACGACCAATACTCACTCATCTCAATCCACATGGATAAGGAGAACCACCAATTCGACTGGGACAACACCAAAATCCTGGGACAATCTAAGCAGAGACAGGCACGGGAATTCCTAGAAGCCTGGCACTCCAAGAAGAAAGCCATTAATAAACACATAGAACTCGACCCCATATACACTCCACTACAAAGGAAAACCGGAAGTGAGGCAATCCAGCTCAACGGACTCCAGAGTTTAAAAACCAGGTGGGAAAACACACCGACGCTTCATCAGAGGCTGCACTGATGATGTTACCCAGCATGGTAACGAAACGTCTGCGGAACAACAAACCAGCTCGGCGAGCCAACCAACCTCAACAATGTCGCTTTGTGAAATCAAGCAGCCTCTGGAATTTTCTGAATTAAGGGAGGACTGCCTGATAATAGGCCTTTGATTGGTCCTTCTGCAGTTTGCTACAAATCCCTAAGTGCAGAGCAACCAGAGATCTCCAGAACTGTAGAACTGAAAACATCTCACTCTGTGTCCCTTTTTCTTTGGTGTGAGTGCAAAAGCAGGCAAAAGGAAACTAGAAAATTTAAAAAAAATCTAACAAGAAAAGACCTAGATCCACCGGATCAAACAGAGAAGTGAAGAATGACCATCACTTAATAGACAATGTGTCATCATTGCTGAAATCAAAAGGATCTGTGAGAATTAAATTACCCCACCATTTTGACCGGGAATTTTGGTCTTCAGAATTTTTTTTCCTGTCTAAATCTCTTTTTCCCACTCATAATTATAGAATCCCTACAGTCCAGGTAAAGACCATTCAGCTCTTCGCCAACTTAGTCCCACCCCTACAAACCCACATTTACCATATCTAATCCACCTAGCCTATATATCCATGGACACTACAGGGCAATTTAGTATGGCCGAAGTATCTTACTTGCATAGCTTTGAACTGTGTGCGAGTAAACCAGAACACTTGGCAGAAGCTCACACAAACATGCAGAGAACCCACAGACAATGACACAAGGCTAGAATCAAACCCAGGTCCCCGGCACTGTGAGAGAGCAGTGCTAACCATTGTGCCACAGTGCCACCCATTGCCTGTGTTAAACCATTTGTCTATCTTATTCGTGTGTGTGTGTGTGTGTGTGTGTGTGTGTGTATATTTGGTGTTTAAGAGGGTATAGTTTGTGATATTACATTAGGTTAGACTTTCTCTGCCATTTGTTGAGGTGACATTAAAGAACATAGAACATAGAACATAGAACAGTACAGCACAGTACAGGCCCTTCGGCCCACGATGTTGTGCCGAACTTTTACCCTAATCCTAAGGTCTATCTAACCTCCACCCCTACCTTATACTATCATCCATATGCCTATCTAATAGCCGCTTAAATGCCCCTAATGAGGCCGACTCCACCACCCTCTCCGGCAATGCATTCCATGCCCCGACCACTCTCTGAATAAAGAATCTACCTCTGACGTCTCCCCTATATCTACCTCCACTCACTTTAAAACTATGTCCCCTCGTAATAGCTACCTCCATCCTAGGAAAAAGTCTATGGCTGTCCACTCTATTTGTACCTTTGATCATCTTGTACACCTCTATCAAGTCACCTCTCATCCTTCGTAGTTCCAAATAGAAAAGCCCTAGCTCTCTCAACCTTTCCTTGTAAGACCTTTCCTCCATTCCAGGCAACATCCTGGTAAATCTCCTCTGTACCTTTTCCAACGCTTCCGCATCTTTCCTGTAATGAGGCGACCAGAACTGGTCACAATACTCCAGATGTGGCCGAACCAGGCTTTTGTATAGCTGGAGCATAACTTCACGGCTCTTGAACTCAATCCCCCCATTAATGAAAGCTAACACACCATACGCCTTCTTAACAACTCTATCCACCTGGGTGGCAGCTTTCAGGGAACTGTGAACACGAACCCCAAGATCTCTCTGCTCCTCCAAACTGCCAAGAATCTTTCCGTTAACCCTGTATTCTGCTTTCAAGTTTGTCCTTCCAAAAACATTGTTATACACACTCTCAGTAGCCATTATTAATGAAATGATATAGTTAATCCTTTACTCCACAAGCTGCAAGATGAAAATCTAAACCAAATAAGTAAAATGGGAGCAAGGAATATAGACAGAATTTAGTTATTGATTCTTATTATAAAAACACATTTCATAATGACAAGTTCAGAATAATTTATTGCCTCTGATTTATTAGAGATAATAATGATTATTGCAACCATGAATCCTAATTGTTGCACCAAAGGTAACCATGGTGTAGTCAATCCTCAAACAGGTATAAATGAAGCACGGTGAGAATTGGTATTAAAATAATCAACTGAAACCATGAATACAACATAATGATAATACTTTTTATGTTCACAATTAAACCATGGCTCTTATGTTTCTCTCTTTTTAAAATATATTTTTCATGTCAATGTGATCCAACTGGAAAACGTTGGGAGCTGCAAATGGGAAGGTAAAAGAGTCACGTGTAACTCTGAAGCCACAAGTTGCTGACCTCTGGTCTAGAGTATCCGGTATGGCACACAACAATGGTCTCTAAATATTTTGTTTCAATGACTACTGGACTTAGTTATCCAGAACTTTGAGCTCAGGATGAATGCATTGTGTTGATCATATTGTTTGAAAAAACCTGGTTCACTATTGTCCTTTAGAAAAGGAAATCTGTCATCCTTACCTGGCCTGGCCTACATAACACTCCAGTCCCACTTTCATATGGTACACTCTTAACTGCTCTCTAGGCAAATAGGGATGGGCAGTAACTGCTGGCTTAGCCAACAACGGCTGTAAGACCATAAGATAAAGGAGCAAATTAAGGCCATTCGGCCCATAAGTCTACTCCGCCATTCAAATCATGGCTGATAGGTTTCTCAAACTCATTCTCCTTCCTTATCCCTGTAACCCTTAATCCACTTATACGTAATTCTCCTAAAACGCGATAGTTGCATTCTTGTGTGACCTCGCATTATAGAAAATTGTGCTATAGAAAGTTGCCATAGAAAATTATGTTATGGGGAAATTGGTATAGAAAATCGCTACAACTGTACAGCAGAAAATTTGCGTTATCCAAGCAGCATCCACTATTCATCAATCACATTACAGCCAATTTGTGTTAAAGAAACACGCGTTATAGCAGAACTACTTGTATTAAACAAGAACCTATCTCTCTGCCTTAAAAACACTCAATAACATGGCCTCCCAAACTTCTGTGGCAATGAGTTCCATAGAGCCACGATTCCTCCTCATCTGGGTTCTAATGGTTCATCTCTTCACTCTACATCTGTGCCCTCAGGTCCTAGCCTCTCCTACTACTGGAAACATCTTCTCCATGACCACTCTGTCTAGGCCTCACAGTGTTCTGTAAGTTTCAATGAAATCTCCCTTTATCCCTTTAAACTCCATTGATTATAGCCCCAAAATCTTTAACTGATCGTCATATGGCAAGCCCTACATCCTGAGGATCATTCTTGTCAAAATTCTCTGGATCACCTCCAAGGCCAGCATATCTTTCCTTACATACCAGAGACAAAACTGCTCACAACCAAATGTGGTCTGACCAAAGCCTCATAGAGCCTCAGCAGTACGTCCTGCTCTTGCAGTCTAGCCCTTTCGAAATGAATGCTAACATTGCATTTGCCTTCCTAACTGCCAAGTGAACCTGCATGTTAACTTTAAGAGAATTCTGAGCTAGGATTTCCAAGTACCTTTCTGCTTCAGTGTTCTGAATCCTATCTCCATTTAGAAAATAGTCTACATCTCTATTTTTCCTACCAAAGCACATAACCTCACACTTTCTCACATTGTATTCCATCTGCACTTCTTTGCCCACTCTCGTAGTCTGTTCAAGTTCTTCTGCAGCCTTCCTGCATCCTCATCACCACCTGTCCTTCCACCCATCTTTGTGTCATCTGCAAAATTAACATCACTTCCCTCAGTTCCTTCGTCCAGATCGTTAATGTGTAATGATGAAAAGTAGATTGGATTAGGGTGAGAGGGACATAAGATTCCAGAAGGTTGTGAGTCTACAGGGGCTAAAAACCTACATGGAAGGAATTTGAAGCTCGTAGGTATCCAATGTCTAATTATGGAAAATGTGGCAAGATTCACAATTAATGAATATAGATTAAACAATATGGATTTTACTGACAGTACTCATTTGGTATCAAAAGGAATGTAGAAAATTGCAGAAGTGACAGATTTGTGACTGTTCATCCCTTATTATTGGTAAATTACTTCATTACATTCTTTCTGATGGAACTAACTTATATGAGTATTTGATTTCATAAGTCCTTTGTCTAGACAGTGATGTCTTAAAATTTATGCAGTAATGTGAAAGTAAGCAATTGATTTGCTGAAAAATGTGTAATTGACTCATTTGTTATTGTCATAGGGCCTGTAGTTAGTTTAAAATAGGTTAATTTCCAGGCATAAGTATTGGGGATTTGTTTGTATTTTGGACAGCTTTGTACCAGGTTCCTATTATAAAATTCAATTTCTGTTGTTAGGGTTTTCATGTTCATGTTATACAAGTCCTAGGTGTAGAAATTGGATCATGTTGCACCAGTTGTTGTTTTATAAAAAAACAGTCACATTAAGAGCTAATTTGTGGAGCAGTAGCCAATACCCAGTCTGAGTCAGAAACATGGACTTACCTTGTTAGCATAGGCAGCTGATCAAATGTTTGAAATACACAACTGGAAAAAGCGTAAGAAAATTTAAATAAATAAATTGGGTCAGTGAAGAATAGAAAAGTAATCAATAGAAATAGTCGAAGAAGGGACTATAATGAGAAGGATCATGAGAACGATCCCGACCCGAAACTTCAACTTTCCTGCTCCTCTGATGCTGCCTGGCCTGCTGTGTTCCTCCAGCTCCACACTGTGTTATCTCTGACTCCAGCGTCTGCAGTTCTTGCTATCTCATAATGAGAAGGAATTTTGTTTTACTGAAGTAGTTTTTGCTTAATTTCCACCATTTTATATTGCTATTCCTTTTCTGCAGTCAAATATAATTTTTAGTTTGCATTAACAAGTGTTGTTCTTTCATTTATTTTGTTCTCTTCTATTATTGCTCATGAAAATCAATCTGGTGAAGAGTAGTTCCTCTGAGCTTTATCTTATTCTCACCTCCATTTCCAGCAAAAGTCATCGAAACTCACCAGAGTTTTTTCACTGTCCTGCCTGAAGGCTTTTAAGCCCATTACAGTGACCAAGTGTTAGCTTAACTGGTATCAACTAACTCAGTAAAGACAAATGATAGAATCTGGATCCATTCTAACTGATATGATTGTCAGTGTCAGACTATACAAACCATCAAACCACCGAGACAAACTACATTTCCAAACCTTTATATTTTTGTTCTCCATGAACACCTAAAAAAAATTCTGACGTATTTCTTAGATTTTGTGCGTGCTTTTAAAGTAGTGAAATATTGCTCTGAAAATCCTGTTGGGCAAATAAAACCAATATAATACTATGTCAATGCCTCACTGAAATGTTGCCAAATAAAACCAACATTAGAATTCTGAGTGGCATCTATTTCTTTTCAGGAATATGGTTGCTAAGCAAAGTCAGTCTCTCTGTTGAGGCATTAAACTGCTCTATTTTGTTCCAGTCTCTCTCAGTCTCCACATTCCCAAGAATAGCCTTGGTAAAGGGCATCAATTTAATTTTCAACTGCTTTTTCCTTAATCTTAGCATTGTACCTCAACTCTGGCCTTCTGCAAAGCACTGAAACGTTCCTTACAGATTGAATTGCCAAATATCTGAAAATCTCTGAAAATTGCAGGTTGACTTTTTTTCACATGAATTCATGTTTGCCATTTTTTTCTCCTGTGTTTGTACATAATTCTATGCATGGTTTTAATGGAATTAGTGGGAGGTTTTATTTGTTCTGCCAAGAGCAATTGACAAGTGTAAACATGCTAATTACACCATACAGAGAATGCTTCAGACTAAATAGCATCACAAATTACAGATTTCCTGCCGCTATATTATAATATATTTTTGGCTTCATAAAATGTAACTGAAGTTACTGTGAGAAAGTTAAGCTTTGGCTCAATACATTTCTGCTTATTCATGTTCTATATTTAATATTGTTATTTTTTGTACACTATAACCACTAAGACAAGGGATACCTACTGCAAAAATTGATTTGTTTGATCAGTTTCAGCTAGCCTAGAGAAATAAGTATTTGGCATAATATGACTGTGCTTCCAAAATTCATGAAGGCATTTTAGATTGTTTCAGATGAATACAGATGGTAAAACTAAAATGAATAGACAACAGATTAAATTGTATTTGAATTGTTGAGCTAGAACTGCAATTGTTTTATGCAGAGAAGGAATTGTGTGCGCTTAGATACAAGTACAGATTGTGCTCTCCCATTGTGTTCATGCATCTCCTGAGACTTTTGTAAACTAGAATTGACATTGCCATGGTTTAACAGTCCATGTGTTGTTAAAACAAAGTGGTGTGTGAATATCCCCTGCAGAGTTTTACTTCACTTTACTGAATAATCAGTTTAAGTCATGACTCCACATTTACACTACCCATTTGGCATTGGTATGAAGTCAAAATTAGTTCTTCCCAGTACTAAAATTACACTGTTTATGAAACCTGTAAAGAAATGTAACTTTTAAAGAGAGAAAATAATTTTCTAGTGATTGGTGCAAAACACTCACGTGACACAATTTCACATTTTAAGATTTTAACAGCAACAAATTTAACTAACATTAACTAACAGTACTTAGCTGGCAACTAACATTTTAATTTCAAAAACATACTTTATTCACAAAAAAATTCTGAAAGCACATACAAAGATTCTAAATCAGTTCTGTACAGTCTCTGCAGAGAAAAGAAACAAATGAAACCCTCAGAGTGTCTCTAAAATTGCAAAAACAAAGGCGTTTCCGGCTTAAGCAGGAAACTATTTATGTTCATTCTTAGACAATGAGACGGTCTGACAACGGAGTGGACCCCCCTTTTACTATGGAAGAAAGACCATCACTGCATCCTTGCAGCACTGGCCACAAGCTTTCATGTGTCCCTCAGTACGTAGTCCTGGATCTTGGAATTTTGCAACACTTAGTTGAGGTCAACTGTTTACACTGGAAGACCAACAACTTTCAGAAAGTCCAAATAGCATCTATCACAATCTATCTTTTTAACAAAGATCTATACTACTTGACCCACCAGGGTGAATCCTCAGTATCCTTTTACACTAAGTCCCTATCTGTCACTCTTCTGAGCATGAATTCCGTAGCATAGCATTCTCTGGCAACTTATTGGTTTTTATCATGTGAAGGTGCCGGTGTGGTAAGGATGGAAGTGGGGTGAGAGCAGGAAGAAAGTCCCTCATGCATGGGAGTCAGACCAGAGGGCAGGACAGTAAGCCAGTGAATGGGATAACATAGTATGGAACTGGAGGAACACAGCAGGCCAGGCAGCATTAGAAGAGCAGGAAAGTTGACATTTCGGGTCAGGACCCTTCTTCAGACTGTGTTATCTCTGACTCCAGCATTGGCAGTTCTTACTATCTCTAAACCAGTGAATGGGGTTTTGGATTGAGGCTGTAGGCACAAGGACTGAACCCAGGGCCTACAGCTTGGGGAGGTTGTGAGTCAGAAGAGTAAACAGAGGAGAGCTGCAAAGCAGGAGCAGAGTCTGCAAAGTGGGAAGAAAGTTTACTGAGTTGGAGAGGGGCGGCATAGGTGTAAGAGTTGTGTGAGAGGAACAGAATGATTGTAAAGAAGGCTGGGGAACTATTAAGAGGGGTGTTATGCTGGAAAGGGAGAAGATGGGCTGGAAACAGGAGTAAAGGGCAGCAAGGGTGTGGTAGGGTCTGCAATGTGGGGAGTCAGTCTTTTAAAGGTGGAAAGGATCTGAAACAGGAGAGCGGGGCTACAAAGAGGAAGGAAACAGTCTTTTAACTTTTTAAGAAAGGAATATTCAGCTAACTGGGAAAAGGAAAGCCAATAATGAAATCCTTGTAAATCAATATCTGACTCTCATCCAATTTTAGCACCACCTTAACATCTGCCATTCCAGAAAAAACTATTACTCAGTTGAGGTCTGCTGAAAGACTGGCATCCCTGTAGGTTTTTGGGGATTTGTGATCAGTGACCTAAGACATGCAATTGACAATTTATCGCAAATTTTTGTAGAGTTCATTTTGAAATAGCCATTTAAATATGACACATTATTTAATTAGGTAAAGGAAGGAATTATATGATCTGTGACAGATGAGAATGTATCACCGATCATGGAGCTATTCTTTAGAATGGAGGAGTAGAAGCAGCAGACTCCCACATCCCAGTGTTCTTACCACCTTTTGTGGTGGTCTCGAGTAGTCTTTGGTGGTCTCGGTACTAACAGTCTATGTAATTCGCTTGAGCTGATGTTTGGGAACTCCTGGTCTTCTCTTGAGGAGATTGTGTGGCTCAACTCTTCAGATCTTCTTGCTTCTTCCTGCCCTCCTGTCCATGTCTATATTCTTATTTTGGCCACCAACAGGTGTCAATCCCCCTCGTCCTCACGTACCACCCCACCAACCTCCGGATCCAACGCATCATCCTCCGACACTTCCGCCATCATGCAATCCGACCCCACCACCAAAGACATCTTTCCCTCCCCACCCTTATCTGCCTTCCGGAGGGACAACTCTCTCCGTGACTCCCTTGTCCGCTCCACACTCCCCTCCAGCTCCACCACACCCGGCACTTTTCCCTGCAACCGCAGGAAGTGCTACACCTGCCCCCATACCTCCTCCCTCACCCCCATCCCAGGCCCCAAGAAGACTTTCCACATCAAGCAGATGTTCACCTGCACATCTGCCAATGTGGTATACTGCATCCGCTGTACCCGGTGTGGCTTCCTCTACATCGGGGAAACCAAGCGGAGACTCGGGGACCGCTTTGCAGAACACCTACGCTCGGTTCGCAACAAACAACTGCACCTCCCAGTCGCGAACCATTTCAACTCCCCCTCCCATTCCTCAGACGACATGTCCATCCTGGGCCTCCTGCAGTGCCACAACGATGCCACCCGAAGGTTGCAGGAACAGCAACTCATATTCCGCTTGGGAACCCTGCAGCCCAATGGTATCAATGTGGATTTCACAAGTTTCAAAATCTCCCCTCCCCCCACCGCATCCCAAAACCAGTCCAGCTCGTCCCTGCCTCCCTAACCTGTTCTTCCTCCCACGTATCCCCTCCTCCCACCTCAAGCCACACCTCCATCTCCTACCGACCAACCTCATCCCACCCCCTTGACCTGTCCGTCCTCCCTGGACTGACCTATCCCCTTCCTAACTCCCTACCTACACTCACCTTTACTGGCTCCATCCCCGCCTCTTCGACCTGTTTGTTTCCTCTCCACCTATCCTCTCCTCTATCCCTCTTCTATCCGCCTCCCACTCTCTCCCTATTTATTTCAAAAGCCCCCTCCCCTCCCCCTTTTCTGATGAAGGGTCTAGGCCCGAAACGTCAGCCTCTCTGCTCCTATGATGCTGCTTGGCCTGCTGTGTTCATCCAGCCCTGCACCTTGTTGTAACAGGTGTCAATTACTTGTTTAACCTCTCTTGGCTGGGACAGCTACTAATGATGTCAGGAGAAAATTGCCTTATTTCTTACGTTCTTATGTCCTCTTGCCCACCTATATCTGAAGTTTAGTCCTTATTTGTCTGGGACCACAAACCTTCTTGTTTCCAGTACACTACATTGATAATGCAGTAGCTGGCACCTGATAAAACTTTGAAGTGAGTCAGAACCTTGATGATTCTTATGATCTAAGGGGCAGAACAGTGGCTTGGCTGCCTTACAGTTCCAGGGACCCCCCGAGTTCGATTCCACCTTCGGGTGACTCTCTGTTTGGAGTTTACACATTCTCCACCTGTCTGTGTGGGTTTCTGGTGCTCCAGTTCTCTCATACAGTCCAAAGATGTGCAGGTTAGGCAGATAAGCAATTCTAAATTGACCATACTGCTGGTGAAATGGATTAACCGTGGGAAATTCAGGGTTACAGGGATAGGATGGGGTGGCGGGGTGGTGGCGGGCGTGGTGGTGGATACTCTTCGGAGGGTCAGTGTGGTCTCGATGGGCCCATTGGACTCCTTCCACACTGTAGGAATTCTATGATCTCTTCTCTATTTTCATACGGAGGTTTGTTTATATTTGCAGAAGATTCAGATGCCACCACCAGACATGTATTCCCTTCTCCTCTCTTGTCAACTTTCCACAGGGGCTTTTCCCTACAGGACATCCTGGTCCACTCCCCCTTCACTCCCAACACCCTCACAGCCCCATGGCATCTTCTGCTCTACCTGCAGAAGGTGTAACACCTGCCTATTTATTTCTTCCCTCCTCAGTATCCAAGGGCCCACACATGCCTTCCAGGTGAAGCAGCACCTTATCAGCACTTCACTAATAACCATCAATGTTCTGACTCATGTCAAAGTTTTACCAGGTGCCACCCACTGCATTCACTGCTCACAGTGTGGTCTCCCCAGCATTGGAGAAATGAAGTGCAGACTGGGTGACCATTCCGCAGAGCATCTACGTTCTGTCTACAAAAAACAACCCCGAGCTTCCAGTTGCCTTTTAACGCACATCTTGTTCCCTGGCCAACATCTCTGTCTCAGACTTGCTGCAGTGATTCAGCGAAGCTCAGAGCAAGCTGAAAGAACAGCACCTCATTTTCCACTTGGGAACTCTACAGCCTTCTGGACTCAATATTGAGTTCAACAATTCTAGGGCTTGAGCACCTTCTCCCATTTCTTTACCTCAATCTGCACGCACCAGGCCCTGTCATCATATGGGCTACTACTACACGCAACATATTGTTAGTCGCTAACAGTCTCCATTAGCAGCTATTCATTCTCCCAGGCTGCCTTTCAACCACTCCTTTGTCTGTCCAACTGTTTTTCTTTCTCATTGGGCTCCATCTCCACCTATCCCTCTACTCCATCTTCTACGTAAACACCAACCTCTTCTTTGCTACCACTACTTCTGATGAAGGGTCACTGGACCCGAAACATTAACTCTGTTTTCTCTCCACAGGTACTGCCAGACCTGTTGAGATTTTCCAGCAATTTCTGTTTTTGTTTCTGATTTCCAGTATCTGCAGTTCTTTCAGTTTTTAGTTTCTAATGTGACATAGTCAGATGAGGTCTCTTGCTACACAGGAAGTACTACTCATAGAATATTGAATTAACACAGGTTTTAGGGGGTCCCAGTTGTCAGTACCTTTATATTCATGCTATTTTTAAATGGCAACCCAGCAAGTGTTGCCTCTTACTGGCAATATAATGGCATAGCGGCCACAAAGCCATACTGTGGTGTAATGACACAAAGCTAAGACTCCCTCATACAGAGAGCCCCATTCTCTCACTCTGCTTGCTGTTTAATAACCAAAGCACACAATCTACCTGTCTGTAACTACATCCTGTCTGAACATTCTCTAAGTCAGCTCTACCCTGTCCAAATGCCCAGAAGGGGAATGTCACATTGAAGCAAGCAATCAGGTAATTCTAAGCATGAGCTTTTATTCATAGCCAGTAAAAGTGAACACAACAAAACTAATAGAGGCTGCAGTTTACCTTTACAATACAAACCTAATGCTGCTGTGATGACTATTTTACATTTCATTATGGTCGGTTGCGCACAGCTCTCATCGACCGGAACCAGGGGTCAATCAGATCCTGTCTGGTTTTTCGTGCCTAATGCAGCTGAGCTCTGTCATGCAAAATGAGACCTTCTTTCTCTTCAATGTCTTCCTCCTCCTCCTTGGAAGACTGCTCCCATTCTCCCAGCCTCATTACATTCGGTCCATTGTCTTAGTGTCCATTCCAATATAATCTCTGTCTGACTGACTCTGACAGTCTGTGAGTCTGTACACAGTGACACCAGCTGTCTCCTTCTTTAAGTTTATGTTAAACTTATCACCTTACATCCATTAAGTTTGGAGAAAAGCCTCTGTCTCGATAACAAACAGGTTAGATGCTCTCCAGACAGATTAGCTCAGCATTTGCTGCTTTGCAATGCAGAGTGATACCAATAGCCTGGATTCAATTCCTGTAGTGATTGAGGTCACCATGGAGGCCCTGGTTCCTCAATCACACTGCTGTCCTGAAGTGTGGTGATCCACTGGTTAAAATTACCACCAGCCATTTCTCTAATCAAACAACATCTTCTGGACTATGGCGACTTTCACTTTCACCTTATTGTGAGTAGGATCAGATTTCCCGCCTCTGAATAACTCCATTCACCTGGAATTAAAAGAGACGGTTTAAAACATGGAATAAAAACAGAATTGCTGGAAAAGCTCAGCAAATCTGGCAGCATCTGTGAAGAAAAAAAAATCAGAGTTAACATTTCGGGCCCGGTGACCCTTCCTCAGAAAGGGCCCTTCCAAAACGTTAACTCTGATTTTTTTCTTCACAGACCTGTTGACCTGCTGAGCTTTTCCAGTAACTTCTGTTTTTGTTCCTGATTTACAGCATCCGCAGCTCCTTCGTTTTTTATTATGGTTTAAAACATAACCATCTTGTAAACTCTATTGTTTTTATCAGATCTGGGTACATCATATTCATGTCACTGCACTTTTATTTGAATGAGGTAATTTTACTGTGGCCTGTGTCAAGTAGGACAAGGGTGAATTCACTTATCATTTAAGGACTTCTGTCAGTGAAGTTAATGGGAAAATGGATGTGTGTAAAATAAGTTGCAAATTCATTGTCACCCATTTTACATTACTGGCCAGGAAGTAATTCATCCTGCATTGTTTAGCTCAAGTTATCTGTATGGGTCAATTCACCAGGAAAATTCATGACCTCCAAATTGTTCAGAAAATATGTTTACTTGATATTTATACAAAATAAAACAGTAATACACCACAGAGATTAAATGATATTGACCCCAGTTTAATGTGTCATTGTCCTGTAACTTAGTCTAAACTGTTAGCTTTCAGAAATTTTAATCTGGATTATTATGCTATTAATGTACTGTATGAGGTCATTAGTCACGAGATTTCTTTGGGAATTCTGAGGACTCCGTATTACTTTCATTTATGACCTTATATCTGAGATTGAGAATTATAGAATCCATTAGAAGTAATTTGATGATAAAATAGAACAAATATTTGTTGATTCAAAAGATTAGTGTTTCACAGTTTTTGATTTCATATTTTTGAATTACCTTTAATAATATCTCTGATTTTTGTTTTGTTCAGTGCAAATAATCAGCAGTTTTCAATCGATTTTCCTGTACTTTGATACTGCGAGTGATGATGGCTAGAGACCCATTTCAGTGCAATACCCTCCATGGGCAATCTGAGACTGGTTTGAGCTGAAGAATATCAGTATTTCTCGTTAAACAATCTGATTGAAGAATCCTGACTTCGATTTACAGTGCTGCACCTTTAACCTCCACATTAAAATATTAGAAAATATGCAAGAGGAGCACCTACACATTGTGCTGACTGACTTCTAGATCTAACAGAGTCAAGATGAAAGGAAAGCAACAAACCTGTTCCCAGAAGGTGAATTAGACGTTGAAATTTTTAAGGAGCCTGGGTGCCTCCATTGTAACTGTGCTTCAATTTCAGCAAGGTTTCTTGGACCTTGGGAAGTCCATCGACTAAAATTAGTCAAGAGGACAAGATTGATTAATTAAGAGCCCATACAGCATAGATTTTGGACCAGAAGGAGCAAGAATTTAAGCCCAGATTCATTAAACAAACCTTTGAACTTCATCTCCATCATCTCTCCCAGAGCTTCTGTGATCACTGACTTTCCCCATCCTTTTATTAATCACTGATCCTCACATGATCACTGACAAAACACTGTAATCACTGGCTCTCCCCGATCCTCCAAAAGTCACTCTGATTTCTCTCCAATTCCCCATCTCTGCTCTCCAGTTGTTGTCTTACCACTATGATCATCCCCTTCATCCCTCAAGAGAAGCAGTGGCAGTGATACTGTTCCTGAACTAGTAACATAGAAGCCCAGGCTAATGTTCTGGGAACATGGGTTTGAATCTCACCATTGGCATTGGTGAAATTTGAATTGAATAAATGATCTGTACAATTTTGATTCATATCACCATTCATTCACACAGCACCAGGGAACGGGAAACTCTGACTCACCCCATAATTCAAAATTGTAGACAAGTATCCCCTAAAAGGGTAATGAAGCCCTTTGCATCAGAGGGTTCATATCAGGATGGACTTGGTGGGTAGCCATCTACTCAGCCCCTCTGTCAGTGGCACCAGTGCCTCACACAGCCACAATGACAGAAGTAGCCAGTGTAGTTGGGTTTCAATGTTCGAGGGCCCTCCAGGTCTTAGGCAACCAGAGGACCATTGCCTCGTGAGACCCTGAGAAAAGAAAATCTCTCTATTCTTGTCTACCCTGTATACAATTGCTTTAAGGCAGCATCTGAAAGCATGGGGAAGAATCTTCTTGTTCCATTTCTGGCTTCCTGAAGGTTTTTCAATCTTACCAATGGGTTTCAGCTCCTGCTATAGCTACAATACTCCCTAAGTGGGGGTCATATGACTTGAGGTAATGCAGGCTAGCTTTTGACAGTGCTGTCCTCACATACATACGGGCTCCCTGTGAAGCATTAACCTTCCCCAGTTACATATTGAGCCCTGACCTGCAGGCATTAGCCATAGAAATGAGCAGACAGCTCCAAGTTTACTTGCTGCCCACCATCAGGTTAAGAAATGATCCATGCATTGTAATTCAATGGCAATCCAAATTATAACTTTATCAGCTTAATTTTTCATTGCCAAAAAAAAGCCACTAACCAACTTTCAACCCCTATTTACATTACAAAACATTAGCCCGTGAGGAGTTTCAATGATTTGTGATTGTTAACAGCATGGATCTGCATAAGGTCAGATCACTCTATAATATGAGAATTGGAAAAATGACACTAAATAAAAAGGTAAAAGAGGCTTAATTGTCACATCTAAATTTTAATTTCACAAATTGACTCAACTTTTAAATCCTTCTTTCTGTAAAAATCACATGTGCATTGCATTTCAAGACAATGAACTGACCTGAAGTTAAATATAGTCCTGGGAGAAAATGGCTTTCTTTTCCACTTTGTGTACTAAAGGGAGATTTGGAGTGCAGCCTGCATAATAAACATTCCAAAAAAGAACACTTTCATATAAACCTTCCATGTAAAAGAAGTTGTTATTTCATTTATTTTTCTTTATTGTTAAATATATTCTATTTTTACAGATATTTTAAAGGATGTTTTTACCATGTTGATTAGCTCAATTTCTTTTCATCTTTTAAGATATTCCATCTACAATGTTAACTTGACTAATTCGTTGATTAAATCATTGATAGAGAATTTCCACAGTGTTCCCATGATCTCCAATTGTATTTTTACTCATTTGCAGCTGAAGAAAGGTAACCTTGATCTTTTATGCAAATACACATTGCTACATGCCCAACTCAATAGGCCTCATGCGAGTGGAGCAGATGTGGTGTCAGGGTAGAGTGTACCTAAGGTCAACTGATAATCTTGAGCCCCAGTTACCTTCCTGTGATTTCAGGGTTATTCATTTATTTTACATGTTGAGGATTATTTCATAAGATGGTAAGGAAAGCATGTTACAAAGTTACAAATAAGTGGCAAAAAAGTGCATGAAATTGGAGGACTCTTGGATTGGCAATTAGTTAGGAGACAGGAGACAGTAGGGTTATGGATATGTACCCAACTGGGCAAGATATGAATGGTGAGGAGGCATTAGTTTTTCACCATATATGATGTATATGATTTGGAAGAAGGGAGAGCAAGCTGTGTATCTAAATATGTTAATTATGCAAAATTAGATGGCTTATAAATAATAGATTGGTACATAAAGTTGCAAAGGGATGTGGATCAATTTTGTTAGTGGGCAAAACTGGGCAGATAGAATTTACTGTGGGGAAAATATGATGTCATATACTTTAAAACCTAAGAAAGATAGATCAAAGCATTTTCTAAATGGCAACAAGCTAGAAACTGTGGAGGAAATGATTTAAGGATCCAAGTACAGGAATCAATAAAAGACAGTGAACAAAAAATAATGAAAAAGTCTGATGGAATATTGACCTTCATCTCATGAGAGTTGCAAAGTTATGTTATAGCCATACAGAGCTCTAGTTAGACCTATCTCGAGTACTGTCTCCAGTTCTAGGTATTGCACCTCAGGAAGTATCGACCTTGATAGTGTTCCCATGCAGATTCATGAATAATTCTGAGGAAAAAGGGGTAAGATTTTGAGAATAGGATGCATGGATTAAGCTTGCAATTGCTTCAGTATAGAAATTTAAGAGGTGATCACAGTGAGGCGTTAAGACAATTCAGGAATTTCATGGGGATAGATAAAAATAAACCATATTTCCAGAGCAAGGGAGTAAAATCTTTAGGTCAGAGCTAGCCATTCAGGGCTGATACTAGAAAGCACTTTTTCAACAGTATAGTGGTATCCATTCCAAAAGTTGTTGAGAATGACAAACTTTCACAACTGATATTAATATGTTTTTGTTAGGCAATGTTTGGGGACCAAGACAGGCAAATGGAGTTATGATGTAGGTCTAATTGAATGTTAAAATTAAGTTTGTGATGCTGAATGACCCACTCGTGTTCCTGTGTATCTATGTATCTATCCTGGGAGACGTATTTTAGAGACTGGTCTTGCTGTTACACAATTTGGTATAATTTTTTTTTCCTGAAATGTGATTTGGAAGTTTGAAGGGTTTTAATTTATTTGCAGAGAAAGGTCTCATGTAATATGAAAATAGAAAGAAGGGCACAGAAGTGTAGAATTTCTGTTGGGGATTCTCAACATCTCCCATAATAATTTTGACAGAAACATCTGAAGAAACAGCATACACAATTATTTTGTAATAAGCTCTCTGCTCATCGGCCATCTGAGTGTCAGATAGTTACCTTTTGCAACAACACTGCCCTGAACCCCCATTCTTAAATGATATACAAATAGAATGCTCTTAGATCCATCCTTGGGTCTATCTTGGGACAGCTGAAGCAGTTCCTCAACACATATCTTGTTTGCTTGCAATTTTTAATCAATTACAGGGGGAAGCAAAATAAAAATGATGATTTGAAAATATAAACTCAAAACAGATAGAAGTTGCAGCAGTTTGGATCTGCCAAGGATGAGTACATCTCTTATTTATAATATTTCCTTCATATAAATGATGTTTGTTGCATTTTCCCATATGACCACTAATTGGACTCTTGTCCATATGTCATCACTATCAATTTGTGGTACTGGGTAAGAGTGGTTTGAGGTATTTCATTGCCACCAATTCTCCTTTTGTCTTTGCTTTATCTTGGGCATGTAGTCATTAGTGGTAGAGAATACACCACCTTAGAGGATCTGCAGAAGCGGCACTATACTTAGAAAACAAGATAATTTATAGTTAGTTGTACAACTATATTTGATCCGGTATAATTACTGGGACATTAGGGAGCTGACACAACCACACTGACTCCCTTCAAAAGCTAAAGTGGAACTCCTTGTCTCTACCCCACACTGTGTGTGGCATTAGTAGAATGTGTGTTACCTAGATAGCATGAACGTTAACCTCTTCAGTCTGTCCTTTCTATTAAATCTAGGTCTGAAAGTCATGTAGGTTGAGGAACTTTGTGTACTTTACAAAGTCTTTACCTTTTGTGATGACACTGGGAATAGTGGGGCTTTACCTCCAGTGGACTACCCCAATGATTACCTGTGAAGCCTGGAACCTGACTCACCCTTCCGCAAGGAGTAGGCCCCCGACTGCATCATGGCATGTGGAGGGAAGCCCAGAGTGGGACAGTCTCGGCAGCATGGAGTGAGCAGGGAAGCCTGAAGCAGGACTCTGGAAGCAGTATGCTGTAGCAGTGGAGAAGAAAAAGTTGGACTCTCTTTAAGTTATCTTTCTTTATTTTATTCTGTGAATAACATTTACATATGAGTGATGCTGTGCACTTTTCACTGTATTTTATATTGAATGCTTATGACAATAAAGGATATTCAATTCAATCCCCCTTGACCAGGCTAGAGACTACTCCCCTTAAATTTTGGGATTTGGTCAATTAGTGTTGGTGTGATATTGATGAAGTACATTGTTATACAGCCACACATCTACCCCCTGACTGATCATTTCTGGCAAACATGACACACTGCCTGGCTTTCTGTCTCTGTTAAAAGGAAAGGCAAGACAGAACCACTAGGAGCCTATAAGATATGAATAAGGAGGCAATACACAAAAAGGCAAGCCAAGGCAGTGTTGCTATGAACATCCATGTCAGTGTAAAATGATTGAGTGTATAGAGAACATGCCAAGAGCCCTGAGATCCACTTTGTGCAAATGCAGGAAATAGGTGCCTCTCCCTGTGCATAAAACAGCCTGGCAGCAACATTGCATTGTAATATGTCAGTAAGCCCCAAATTGCAGTATTGAAACAGTGAACCATGGTGTAAGTGATTCTGAAATGAGCTATGACGTTGTGGTGAGGCTGGTGCTTTGCTATTGCAACCCTCATAGATGGAGGATGTACCTATTTGTTGACCATGGAACACTCCCTTATAATATTGGGGAATGCTGGCCAAGATGGCTCCCTGGAGAGGGCAATTGGTGGGCTGTAGATACCAGAAAACCCATATGACTTCCAAGTCAGGAATTGGCACCATACTGTTTCTCCCTGTTGCTTAAGAAAAAAGCAACCTGCAGATAAATAAGGAGAGCTTAGGTAATAATGAGATGTTAATACATGCAAGTAGGCCCCTCACCACTCGCTAGCAAGGTCCCCATTTATCCATTAAAATCAACATCGGACCTTTTCAGCTTGACATCAAGAATCTAATTTTTTCACTCTCGTATTTTCCAACACATTTCACTATTGCCCACATTGCTCAAAGGCTGGCAGAATTCTGCCTCAGGTTTTTCCAACATAATACAAAAGATGCTGGTGATAATTGCTGAAGTTATCACTTTTTCAGGTAGAACAGATGTACTGCAAGAAATGCACCATCTGCCAAAAACAAAATCTATAAGGTAAATCAATGTTGAGATGAAGAAGGGAAGTTTCAAATTCCACGAAAGGCATTTATCAATGACTTTTGTATTGAGATGCATATTACATCTGTGAAGGAGAACTTTAACCTCTTGACTTCTGGAAGTAGTCACTTTTGTAGCCTCTGCTTTGGGCACTCCTCTCACTGTATCTTTTGAATTGTGTTTTGTTTGAAGAATGCAGGGCTGAAATTTACCAGAAATCAGCTAACTATTAACTTTGGTGAGTTTCTTGGAGGGTTTCTGTCTGTGAGTCCTAACAAGATTTCTCATGGTGTTCTCGAAAACTCACCTCATCACCTATGCACAATTCTTCTATGGTGCCCTGCTTATCATGTCTTCCCTTGTGTTGAAGGCAGAACTATTGTCTATTGTCAAGAACTCACAGTTTTCCCATTTTTACATGGCTACATTTCTAACCTGGTCACATGCTGTGAGCAACTTCACCATGCACATTTTGTGAAGCGCATCAAGAATACCCCTCATGATACATAACTGGCACAGCTGAAACTAGATCGCAAGTGCACATTCATAAATGTGTTGCTGCTTAAAAACCAACTGCACAGGTTATCTCTCCTTAGCCTTATTCCCATCTTAGAACCCCAGCTAAGGGACTGCCACTTTCTCCTAATGCTCAGTGTAGCCTTCAGATAGTCATGTCAATTATCATGCTGCACTGTAGCCCTGCCTAAGCAAGGCGTTTATAACTGTCAATGACCCTGCTTCCTGTCATAACCCATGTTCTCCAATGCACTGTTATCACTCACCCTTTAATGTACCCTGTAGTGAGTGTAACAAGATCAGCCAGGTGGACCTCATATTATATAAGTTCCCTGATTGGGGCTGTTAATCTGGTCCGATCAGGGAATCCTGGCTGACAAGCATAAATAGGACTGTCAGAGGTTCTGTCCACTCTGAGAGCTGGTTCTGAGGCAGCTGGACCAGAGTCAAAGACTCTCCACGTGTAATTAAAGTGTGACTTGGTGATGGGATACTGGCCTCTGTGGAGTTATTTCAGCCCCCTTTACAATTATTGTCCCCTTTGCATTCAGCAGATGGCTGGAGAATTGGATGTTTTGCTCTTGATTTGAGAATCTCTTTACTTCTCAACTCAGTCTATTTTCCCAAGTTTCTTGCCAGTGCCCACATTGTTCAGTGGCTGGAGAAAATTCTACCCATAGGTTAATTTTCCTGTCAGTTTCATTTATAGAAAAACCCTGTATTTTCTGATTGACCTGTTATAATTTTCAGTCATAAAGAAAGGTCTGACCCCATGACTGATGGTTTTGATTTTGTTTCCTATTCATTCTATCTATTGTCTCTTCCACATGTTTTCTATCACATTTTTAACATCAGACAGAGGCATCTCACCTTAATTGTTCCTTTGCAACTGCACATTAATTTAAGAATTACAAATTTAGCAATAATTCTGCAACCCCAACAAAATGTTTTAAAAAATCAGCTTTTTGACTTCCCCTCTTGCATCATACCCATCAGAAGAAATTCAACGTCCTCCATAGATGCTCCTCTATACTTCTATCATAGTCTTCCGGTTTTGTAATTAAAGCCATGGAAAATTATATTTATTGCTTTAATTTTGCCAGTTGTATTATCATGATGTTCAGATTAATATAGTCATTTAAGTTACAGGGTCAATAATGATAGCAAGTGAAAACATTGTACTAGGGCATTATTATAGGTGACAAATATAATTAGTACGGCGTGAACTTTGAAATTGGTGATGGTATTTTTAACTTTTCTTATAAGGTCATAAAATTTCTTGTGACACTATTTTTGCGGAGGAGTTCTTGGTATTTGACCCTCATTGTCCTGGAAATATTCTAACATTAACACGAAGCATTCCTGTTCAGCTATTCAGTTTTGTTTCACGCTCGAACTTAAGCATCCTTTGTCCTCCTGTGAATTGGCTCGTCTAAGAGCAGAACAAATATGAGGGCACCACCCCGCAAAAAATGCCGCAGCAGTAGCCTACTTCCGAAGCCCAAAAGGCAACTTCTCACTTTCTGGTGCAAAAGCCAAGTTACTACAAATGCAGAAGATCTGAAATAAAAAGAGAAGTTGCTGGAAAAACAATAGCTCTGGATCGGAGTATTCTAACAATTACTAGGTCAACAACCTGGAACATTTGGCACAACTTAATACCTTCTGACATGGTGTGGGAGCATTTTATCCACAGCAGGGTGGTGGCATAGACTCATCACAACCCTCCTCTGCCTTTGCCCATTTATTCACCCAGCGGTGGGCAGGTAACCAGACATGAAGGAAGCCCAAAAGATAAACCTGGTCAGGTTGACCTCGACACAGTAAACATCCCTGTCTCATGGCTCTGTTCCAACATCATTCACTTGTATTTTGAATATCCCAACAATCTTAGACTTCAGACAGGTATATTACCAACAGCCATCAATGTCTCCCCAACCGCAAACCCCAGTAGTCCTGCTGAGTAATAAAGAGCTTCCATTTTCTGATTGGTGGGACTTCCAATCCTCGGGTCCTTGATTCCAGGGAAGATCTGCTGCTGCCCCCTTAAATGCCTGATTGGTACATGATAAGGCACTACCTCCCTAAGAGAGGAAACACTGTCTTTCATTCTGTTATGCCTCATGGCAGCTGTGTGATATACCTTTAAGGGACACGCCCTTCAACTGATAAAGGAACTGTGTTCCGAAAGCCCGTGATTTCAAATAAACTTGTTGGAATATAACTTGGCATTGTGTGATTTCTGATATTGATATAAAATTCTCAGTTTCCATCTTCCTGAGCACTATCCCCTGGCAGCATGACATGCTGAGGAAAACATGCTACAGCATATGTGCATTACTTAGCTTTAACCTGATACGCAAGCACCAGTGATGGTAATGTAAACATCTAAGCACCAGGAGCTGTAATGAAAGATTATTAAATTCTTTAATGTTATATAGCCCATGTCTCATATATATGTCATAGGAGCTAACATAGGTATTACAGAGTGTTAGTTGCACATCATCAGATATCATGCATTAATATTACATCACATGTTGACCCATAAGGTGACAGAGGAGACCCTTTTGCCTGTATTAAATTCTAGCCTTTTTGATCTGTTTCTCTTTCCACAGATGCAACGTAACCCATCAAGCATTTTCTGGCACTTTTCTCTACTTTCACCCAATTTCTGGAGCTTTCAATTTGCTCTAAAAATTTTAATTCTCACAAGTTTGGAGAAGTAACTACCCATTGACTGAACAGAATTCACACTCTATGCTATCTCTGATCAAGGCTTAAGCCTCAACATAAAATTGACCTGAAGAAAAAGATAAGGCCTCAATGAGACAGAGAAAGGTGAAAAGGTAAAAGAATGAAAAAGGGTCCACAAAAAGAAAAAAAGTGAAATCAAAATAAATATTTGCAGCTGGAGAAATAGCTTGTTTTTGTCAGTGAGTATTGTTAGAACAAATCAATGAGATGAACAAATAAAAAAACACAATCAAAATGCATGAAACATGTCAGACATCAAAAGCTGTAGACTGCAAAAGCATTATTATTCCGCAAGTAGAATACTGTTTGAATAAATACAGTGTAAATACACTAACCATAGATTATAAAGAGTTTGCTTCTAGCAATCAAGAGGTTAAATTCCTGACTCTCAGATACAAAATCTTCTTAAGAGCCTTCCTGTAACTCAGCGCATTTCAACATATACTGCCAGTAATACAAAAGTAGACATGCCCACTGACACAACTGATCTATTTACATTTTACACGAAATCACAATAATCCAAATAAGCTTTACAAACTGAAAATACATGGATCTAATTTTCCAGGTACAGGATATCAGGAATAACTTTCAAATATTGATTGTTTTGTGCCAAGGAATAATCCATATGTTGATGTTATTCCAGAAACATTATCAATTTCTTTCTGTGCTGATAGCACAACCTCAAGTGTGAAATGAGCATTGTTTGTGAAAGGGCTAAGACATTGAAGGGCATTATTCGTCTTTAGTTATGGATAGGAAGTGTCAGTATTGAGCTGGCAATTGCAAGGTGGCTAGATATATGATCATTTCTAAGCTTATCTATCAGATGTTTGGAGGGAACTAAGGAAGTGGTAAGCAGTGCTCCTGTCTGATGTAGGCAGGAACCAATGTGAATGTGTAATATAAAAATCCTTTGCTCATATGTAGGACCCCAGACAATATTCAAGTCCAAAACAAAGTAAATAGTAGTAGTCAATATAAACTAGCCAAACTTTGTCGACAATCGTAGAACTGTAGAATCATAGGATGATTACAGCATAGAGAAAGTCATTAGGCTCACCATGTCCTTGCCTATTCTCTGGAGGAGCAACTCAAGTAATCCCAGTACTTACATTTTCTTCACAGCCCTACATTTTTTTTTCCCCTGGATAGTCTTTCAATTCCTTTTGCAAGCCCTGATTGAATCTACAGAGGAAGTGGTGGAGGCTGGTACAATTACAACATTACAATTATAACATTTAAAAAAGCATCTGGATGTGTATATGAATATGAAGATTTTAGAGGGAAATGGGCCAAATGCTGACATATGGGACTAGATTAATTTAGGATATCTGGTCGGCATGGACGAGTTGGACCAACGGGTTGTTTCCATGCTGTACATTTCTATGACTCTATGAATTAAAGTGGATAAGACACCAGGACTGGATGAAATACATCCAAAAATATTGAAGGAAGTGAGAGTGGAAATTGCAGGTCATTGGCCATAATTTTTCATTCTTCCCTGCACTTAGGAGAGGTATTAGAGAGCAGAAGAATTGCGAATGTCACTTCCTGGATCACAAAAGATATTAGGTCCATGCCCAGCAAATACAGCCTAGTCAGTTTAAGTTCAGTGATGGGCAAATAGTTGAAACAATTATTCAGAATGAAGTTTGTAGCCATATTGAAAAAATGTGGCTTGATTAGAAAAAGAAAGCATGGATTTCTAAAGGGGAAATTGTGCTTAACTAACTTAATGGAGTTTTGTGTAGAGGTAACAGAAAGGATTATTGAGGGTAATGTTATTGACATGGTGAGCATTGACTTACAGAAGGCATTTGGTACAGTGCCACACAGCAAGCATGTGAGAAAAGTTATAGTTTTACTGGAATAAAAGCAACTGTAGCAATTTTGATAAAACAAAAATTGAGTAAGTAATAGGAAATAAGGACGATAATTCAATGGATATTTTTTGGACTGAAGGAAGGTCCAAAGTGGAGACCCAAAGGGTTGGTATTGTGAATGTTGCTTTTCCTAATAGATATGAGTGATTTAGTTCTTGGAGTGCTGAGGATAATTTCAAAGTTTTCAGATGACATGAAACTTTGAAGTATTGTAAACTGTGTGGAGGAGATTTTAGAACTCCAAAAGGAATGGGCCAAATTGGTGGAATGCGCAAATACATATCACATGAAGATCAATGCAGGGAAGTGTGAGGTGATATATTTTGATAGGAATAACATGATCAGACAATATAAAATAAGGAGTAAAATTCTGTTGTGTATGTGGATTGGTCATTGAAGGTGGCAGGACAAGTGGAGCGAAGATTTAAGAAAGCATACAGAATCCTGGGCTTTGTTAAGAAGGGGATAGAGTACAAAAGTAAGGAGGTGATGCTACATTTGTATAAGGCGCTTGTTGCATGTCAACTAGACTATTGTAGACAATTCCAAACACCTCACTATAGGAAGAATGTGAAGGCCTTGAAGGTAGTGCAAAAGAGATTACAAGAATAGTTCTAGGCGTGAGAAACATCAGTTTTGAGGATGAATTGGAGAAGTTTGGACAGTTCTCCTGAGGGAGAAGGCTAACAGGAGATTTAATAGAAACCTGCAAAATCGTTAATGGACTGGTAGAGAAGATAGGGAAAAATTATTCCTGCTTAAAGAAGGCTAAAGAATGAGAAGGGACAGATTTATGGTGCTTTGCAAAAGAGAAAAATATTTCTTACACAATGAGTGGTTTGGGACTGGTATGCAGTGTTTCAGAGTATGGTGGAAACAGGTTCAGCTGTGGCTTTCAAAGCAGCACTCAATGATTATTTAAAGAGTTGCAATGTGCAATGCTATGGGAAAAAATCAGGGGAATGTTATTTGCTCATCATGATCATCTTGGACAACAAGTGCAGCCAGAAGGGTCCAAATGGCTTTTTTCTGAGCCATAACATTTCTGTGATTCTGTGAACGTATTCTGCTGTGTCAAATGTTTCTGCAATTTAATTATTGAGGAAAATTATTATTTTAGCAATTTTCAATGAGTTTAATAGATAAAGATTGGATGAATAACAGACTGAGAAAATAAAACTGTGAAGCAATGCTTGTATTTCTTTGCCTTCTTGACGGAAAGTAAGAGGAATGTTTGTTTAGCATTTGATCTATTTTCGGATAGCTTGGAAGTATCTGCTATTGCAAAAGCAACATTTTGCAAAATTAATGAACTTATTTCTATTTATTGTTAACAAAAGGACTTTAGCCTTGACTTGCCACATTTCTGAGATAGAAGTCATAGTATAAATAAATTTCATAAAAACTGTACAATTTGAATTCTTGTTTTGGGGAAAAAAGCACAATACTTCATGTTGCTGCTAACTCAGTCTTATCTTGCATCGAGAATGAAGTTATCCAAAATATTTCTCAAATAAAATTTCAATTTATATGAAAAGTAAAAGCAGTTCCCTCTACTGAGACAGAATTTCCAGAAATAAAAGTTTAATTTGAGTTTCACCAATCTCCCTCTCATTTCTTGCTGTCTGGGCAGGGTTTCATTTTAAACACGCTCTTGGAGGAATAAAGAAAAATGTCAAATGAATTGGGAAAAACAAACTTATTCCTTTCAAATGTACAGCAAATTGGACATGGATCATGAGCTAACACATCTGAACAAATGCTATCTCCTCCCTACAACTCTAAATTGGCTTAGTAGGCTGAGCAGCCTTCAAATTTCCCAATATTCCTCAATGAATCGTGGAAAGATTGTAATAAAAAGAGCAAATGCTCAAATACTCAGTGGATGCGACGACATGTCTGCTGCAAGAAACAGAGTTAATATTCCAAGTCGATGACATTTATCAAAACTAACCTTTCATCAGTAAAGTCTGATGAAAGATCATCGACCTAAAGTGTTACCTCTGCTTTTGTTTCCACAGATGCTATCTGACTTGTTGAGTACGTTCTGCATTTATGTCAGATCTCAAGTTTCCACTGTATTGTGTTTTGGTAGAAGAAAGCTTAGGGGAAACATTGATTGTGAAAACAGTAATACAGGACAGTTCAATTCTCATCCATTCTAATAGAATAATTGCTTATTTATGCAGCAGACAGTTAAATCTCAGAACGACCCCAGTGTCTCTTAAATAATAGGGGCTCACATGCTTTTTTAATAGAGTGAAACTTTATTACAAAGAATTGACTGATATCACCGAGCCTGTGTAATTTGTCATTATAAATGCAAAGCAAGGCACTTGAAGGTTACTACCTAGGGAAAAATAAACACAAAATCCCTATTAGTTACGTACAGCTCAAGGCAGATAGTGAAAGCAAATCTTCTCAAATATCCAATTTTCTGGGTTAATGGATTCTATAACAAAAAAAGATAGAGTTGTACCAGATTTATTTTTACACTGAAATAGTAAATTCACAACAGGCCTGGCACTGAATTAGCAAATACAAGCAATTAAAATGAATACAGCTAGCCTTATAAGAGTGTTTCAGTTGATCTTTACAAGCTTCACCTACCCTCTGAAGTTTGGTAGCATGGGTATTGTAATTTAAATGAAATATCTACTTGCTGCTGTTTTTAGTTTCTGGACAGCAAAAGGAGGTGGTGTTTGCACATATGCGTCGGGCCTGGTCTCAGAATTTCATGGAGTCTTTCCCGGTTAAGAAGCCTTTAGAAATGTCAGGCAGAGCCTGATTCCATTTCCACTAGTGTGGGATAACTGTGCAGCTAGTGAGCCCATATATGGCACTCCTGCTCTTGCTGGCTCTATTGCTGATGTGGGCATTTCATATTTCTCAGAAGCTTAGATGGAGCCTAGCCCATTCTGTTTGTAGATGTGGTCTACAACATCTCTGATTAGGATCACTAGCCTTAAGAAATTGATGTCTGTTTTCCTTAATTACCTCATATTTGTCCATGCTGACTATTATTTCACTCACAAATTATTGTTTCTAAATGTTTCCCCCATACCAAAGTTAAATTGAGTGGTTTGTAATTTATTGGCTTTTTCTTACAAGATATTTTGAACAACGCCATAATTCTTGTAATTCTCCAGTCCTTTTGCACCACCTTCATGTACAAGCAGGATTGAAAGATTATGGCCAGTGCCTCTGCAATTTTCAATCTCACTTCCTTCAATATTCTTGGATGCATCTAATCTGGTCCAGATGTCTTGTCAACTCCAATTACAAGCATCTTATCCAATACCTCCCTCTTTTCAATTTTGAAGCCTTCTAGTGACTGAGTTTCCTCCTCCATCACAAAGCCCTGGATAACATCTGTTTTTGGTAATGACATTTGCAAACTATTCATTTAGTACCTCAGCCATGACCCCTGCCTCAATTTGTAAGTCACCTTTTGTTTTCTGAATAATTAGCTATACTCCTCCTTTTACCACCCTTCTTCTCTTTATGTGCCTAGATTATGTTAGTTGCATTTTTTCTATATTCCTTTGCTTCTCTTATCTAATTTTTTACTTCCTTTTTGAACATTTTGAGTTCAGCTTGGTTTTTAATTGTCTTTTCTGATGCCTATCGCCTGTCAGGAGCCCATACTTTTTCTTCTTTAAATTAATCTCTCCTTTGCCATCAAGAGATCTTTGGATTTGTTTGCCCTACCTGTCCCAATAAAAGGAATTTACATTGTTTGTATCCAAACCATTCCTCCTTGAAGGTGGTCCATTTCTCCACTGTAGTCTTTTCCATCAAAATTTCACTCCAGTTTATCTAATGCTGCTCATTCTTGCCCCATTTGAAGTCCTATCTCCTCCAGTTAGGTATTCTTAATCTGCATTTTCCTTTGTCCATTTTGACGATCATTTCAAAATGTTATTATACAATGCTTTTCTAAATGATCCCTCTCTGACACACAATCTACTGAGCTCATCTTGTTCTCAAGGGCCAGGTTTAGCAATGCCTCCATTCTTGGACTGGACACATACTGCTGCAGAAAATTCTCTTAAAAACAATTGAAGACTCCTTGCCCCTGTTTATGCCATTAACACTGCCACTACTCCCATCTTAAGTCCCCTAACAGTTTTAATCTTTTTTTTGGTAAGTGCTTCTCCGAGTACAATTGCCAAATGTCCTCATTCTGAATGCTTGGCTGAGTTTCAGGATTGGGTAATCTATTTTACATTCAACTGGAAATGTTTAAGCAGCCAAAGAACAGTGTAATATCTTTGTCACGTTTATTATCTTATTATGAATGATAATTTCTTTGTATTTTTGCAAAACCTATATGTGTTTATTTATACTAGTCTAAGAAATGTGAGTTGGTTGGTAGCTTTGTGTCATTGATACAATGAATGACTTGGATTGGTTAACATGTTTTGAAGTGAAGCTGAATATTTTTCTCACAGTAGATTTTCAAAGCCTGTTTGTTTATTGTGTCAGTTTTGTGAGCATTTCAAAGTCTTTGCCAAAGCTACCAATGGCTCATTGTTTCTGTACATAGTAGATGCTGAGGATTTTTAAGGAACATGGAGGAGTCATGGGACAAAAGGGGTATTTTGGAGACATGGAGAGGTAATAGAAAATATGGAGGAGCAGGGGGATTATTGAGGAACATGGGGGATATGAGAAACCTTGGAAGAGGCATCGGAGCCATTTGGATTGGTAGGTAAGTGAGAGCATGAGCGAGTAGAGGGCTGAGATATTGAAGGTTTGATAGTCATAATTACAACTGGACTGATCACCTAGCAGAAAGAGCTGGGCCTTCTAGCTTGTCAACCTTGCTATCTGTCCCCTTCTGTTGCTCTGCCAGCCTGTCTCTGGAGATGGTGAACCTGATTCAAACCTACCCCTGTTGCTGAGAATACAAATATGGTGATTGGGTTCCTTCTTAATGGAGACAGCTTTATGCAGAGGGGTACATTCCCAATTCATTCTTCCTGTCATTTCCATGAAAATCAAGTCCATGCAAGGATTCTGCAAGGTAGCAAATTTCAAGTGGTTGGGGGATCTTGGCAGCATGAATCTCTGAGATAAGTTGGTTTGTGCTGGAAGCATCTGAAATGTATTACATACATTTGCTGCTTCTAAACTTTCTTTCTGGTATTAGTATGTATTACTAACACTGTGGGGAATGATGTCCACATGACCTCTTAATAGAAGGCTCGATCTTGATGTGTAGTAAAGATGTTTATTACATAATATTTAATAGCTTTTCAAATTACATATAAGATGAATGTCTCTTGTAAGAGTAGCTGACATTATAGCTACTAAAGCAGCATCTCACACACCATAGGTAACAGGCACTGAACTCTAACAACTCTCTAGAAACTCTGCTTAGTTCCTCACAGAACAGCCCTTTCTAGCCTGATGGGTGGGGCTTATCTTCTGATGTTAGTTAGCCCTGTCAGCTGTTAATGATCGTATACACCAGAGCCTACCTTATCAGTTTTAGATCAGGCCCATTTTAATATCCAAGCTTCACTAATGTTGTGCTGATGAAAGACATGCCTGACTTATACTGAGAGTTCATTCACTGGCAGCTCAGATAGAATGACCAGCGTTCCTGAAAGTCAAAAGGTGGAGGGTATAGGTATAGCTTCATGAGTGGGATGCTGGGGGAACACCAGGCAGAAGATGCCCAGACTATCCTAGAATTTTTTCCTGTTTGGCTCCATAATAGATATTTCAACACTTCCCATCTAGGATCTCACACATCTCTAGATCAGCTTTCACTGAGTGATTCTACACCATCCTGTTTTGCAAGCAGAAGCATTTGATGAGTATATGGAGCACCGATTTTGTTACACAGCTTCAGAATTAAAGAGCAATCATTCTGGCACCTTTCCTTTTGTGCCCTACATTATTGACCAATAGGCTGGCATTTGCATTTGTTCAATATATCCTTCCCCATTTCTGCTAACCATATAATGTCCTAACACCTCGCTAACACCTCCCACTACTACGGTACACTCTCCACGTACTGATTGAGATGTTGCAATTATTTCATCAGGAACAGACAGGACTAAGAAGAGATTAGACAGCTTTCATTTTAAATTATGAAGGTATCTGTTGGAATACCAAAACACCAGGACAGGCAGAAGAATTTTCATTCATTTCAAAAGCTAGGTCAGCATATTCTTTTAATGCATTTCTATTGATACCAAACCCTATTGTTGATGTGAACCAGTTAAGTTCATTTCTGACACCCATTAATGTGTCTTGCTCCGTCAGCCTTGCAGGTAATCTATTCCACGTAGTAATCACATTTTTTGGAAAAAAATGTTTCTCCTGTATTGTTCATTCATTGTGTTTCATTTGTAAATATGACTACTTGAGTTTACGTTCTGAATATGGCAGAAAAGCCTCCTTGGATTCAACAATATTTTGAATTTTTTAATCACATCTTCTTCCTGAATTTCTGTTCTAAAGAAAGTAAAATCTCAGGATTTTCAATCTTTCCTCAGCTTTTACTGACTGTCTATTTTTCCAGGTGTTTGTCACAAGATCAGAACATTTAACTTAACACATTTCCCCTGCTTTGAACCATATTTCTAACATCCCTCTTTGTTCCCTTTCTGTAATATACTTTAGGTTCCTGCTGCACATGATGCTTTTGTAAAGAATGGCTAAGCCCATCCTAAATCATGTCCCTCACTGTCTGCAGCTTCTCATTATCAGCCCTGGTTTCCTTTATCTAGCAGTCTTTATAGTACTGTAATATTACAGTGTTAGAAGCAGTCCCATTATTTAAAACACTTAATTAATTAGAAGTTTTACCGGTACTGGTATACACTAATAGATTTTGTCACTCCATTATACAACCTATTGCCTGGTATTTGATCATACTATGTAAGATTGCTCAATAAAACAAGAACATGCTGGGTTAGCAAGCGTACTTTATAATACTTCAGGGGGTTTAAGGAACACGCTGTTAATTAGTATTTATTCACCAGCTACAATTTCTAATTTTATATTGTAGTGTTCCCATTGAAAGTTTTCTACTCTATTACTTTCATTTTTTGTTTCTGGGTTTTATCACAGTGCTGGTACTGCCAGTTATGTGATCAGACCCATTAATCTCAGTGAGGCTATGGTAAGCAGTTAATGAACCTTTGATCATATCAGCATATATATATTTCAACTGTATTTTATATTTACATTTAGCAAGCCTTAAAAAGCTTGGGATTATATCAGATGTTTTTATCCTGGTCTAACTCATCCAAAGCCTAATGTGCATGACTAGGTTTCTCTAACACTTACAAACTACATGTGAAAAATGATCTTCCTGCTTGTTGTTTTCATCATGCTGATGTGATTGATAGAGTTCGCCTTTGAAGAGCCCTCTGCCATTCCTTAGATAACTAGCTGGGCTACTCAGGGAGACCAATGTCCTTTATTTACAATGGACAAGGCCCATAACAGCAGCTAGTTGTTTTCAAGATACAAGATTTCATCCCCTGCTTAACTATTTGAATTTACTCTATCAAATCTAACTGATGCTTTCACCTCCACAAAGTGTCTCTGCCAAAAGTAATATCTAGGTTAGAGATAATCTCCTTCACCAATAAATCAGATTAAACAGATATGTTACACCACTCACAGATGATATAACACTAATCACAATAGAAAAAACAAACTAAAGGTAAAATCAGCAATATTAAAGTTCTTTAATTTTTTTTAATAGCAAGTTTTATTCACATGTATTTCAGCTGAAGAATTTGAATATTTTTCTTTTAATTCTAACATACCTCTACTGGCGGAGTGATGGTGAATTGGAATGTATTGATCCCAGTAGCCATTGACAAGGGGAAATAAATGAGCCTGAAAAGGTACTTAAAATCTGAATGCCTAAAGCTCCCAGTTGATTAGAGATTGATTATAGAATTAATGATCTACATGGAACAAACTATCACAGATGGATTAAACTTTCTTTACTTGCTTATTATACTTATTCAAAGAAACTGTTTTAAACAAAATGAATGGAGTTAGAAACCATACCTTAATTGCATATTTTTCACTGCTCTAGATTTTGGTTCTAAAGGATGGTATGCGTTTCATTTATTATTTTCAAACAATATACTCTTGTAGGCTTGGAAATCACAATGCAAAATTAGCATAAATTTCAATTGCTCATATAAAACATATTTATTGACATTTTTGATGGGAACACTGATTTATATAAATTAACTGTTAGTGTTATTATCAAGGTGGCAAAATTCTGTGCAATCATGTTATTTGTTCATGCATTAATATTTAGTCATACTATTCGTGGCTATACGTTGAGTTCCCTTCTGAATGTACATTCATATACATTATGCATAGACTGTGCCAAAGCTGAACAGCAGACCCTGGCCTAAAATCATCATAGAACCTTGTTCCAATTGGATGAGGCTATGATCTGCTAGGACCATGTGGCATCGGGGTGTAATAATGGATTTTCCACTTGCCAAAATCTCTCGATCTTGGAACGTAAGAGCGATTATGAACTATTTGAACATTGACAGACCTGAGCACCACACCACCACCTAAGTTCAAAAACTCAGGTGCTTCAATATGGCCATTGCCACCTTGAGAGAGATACAACATACAGAGAAGGTCAACCTCAAGGACCAAGATGGTGGGTGAAATATCTCCACAGAGGCCAGTCTGCCATTAGCAAGTCATCCTTTATTTTCATGTGGAGAGTCCTTGACACTGATCCAGCTCCTTCAAAGCTAGCTCTCAGAGCGAACAGGATGTCTGAGATCTCTGTTCTTATCTGTCAGCCAGGGCTCCCTAATTGGACCAGATTAACAGCCCCAATCAGGGAACTCATATTCTATGAGGTCTACCTGTTGACCTCGTACAATCACTGCAGTCGGTATACCTTTTCCCGGAAAAGTCAGGAGACGAATGAAAGCCTAAATTTCTGCATAAATTTTCTTGCTAATCTTGCCAAAAGAAAACTAGTCATCAGGAAAATTCTTCGTGGATACCAGGGTGTTTTCATGGTCGCTTCATCTTGCTGCTTGCTCCAAAGACCTACATGTTGGATGTCACGCACCAACATCACAGGTATACTTCATGGTCACTGGCCACATACACCCCACATCATGTCAGAATTAGAAGAGGCTTGGTTTTGTAATATTTCTTAACAAATTTCATCAACTATGGAAAGGTTTTAGTATCTGGTGTCTCATGAAAGTCATGCTCCTAATAACCGAAAAACCTGCAGGTCCACAAGCTGTCAGAAGAAGGGTCTAACCCGAAACGTCAGCTTTCCTCCTCTTCTGTTGCTGCCTGGCCTGCTATGTTCATCCAGCTCTACATCTTGTTATCTCAGACTCCAGCATTGGCAGTTCCTACTATCTCAGGAGAATTACTCATTGCTTTTCACCTGGCATGAGCAGACTTCCAACAACCTTCATGGTACATCTCCAATCTGCCCACAGGAAGCTTCTGCATTTCAATGTGCACTTAAAGCTACACTGGTGATTGTCATTATAATGCAGCAGCGAGGACTTTCTGTGCTCAGGGACATGTACCGAGCTCTTAGACTGGACCAAACTGCATCTCCAGACTTTTTACTCATTATCATTATATTTACTCATTCTGAAACTATATGGGTACTTGCAGTATCCTTGCCTTGCAATGTTTGCCTTGCCTTTTTGTGCTTTGCCCCATTGGCCAGAGATGTCAAGGTTATATTACTACTGTCTTGTGCCACTTAGCACAAACACCAAGCCAGGAAGCTTGTCATAGTTGCCAGCTGGTTTCAATCCAGTCAAGAAGGGATGGCCTTCTTTCAGGAGATCCCTGCACAGTAATTCAAGGAAGCCTCCAATACCAATCCACACCCTGCTCAGTGCAGCTGCAATCTCTTCATAAAGGGTGTGTAGCTGAATAACAGGCAGAACACCTGCCTTGACTCTTCCTGCCCTATTGTGTGCTGTCATCCTTTGTATTGAGAGAAATGCAGGTATTATAAAAGCTGAAAGTAGGTGGCACAGCTGTTACCATTGGTAGAGGTGGGGAGATAGCCCAAGGAAGTGAGTAGGCTATGCAGAGGGAATTACAGGGTTAGCGGTGTAGCAGGTTGTGGTGGGTGAGGAGAATGGCGAAGATGTTGTCGGCAGGGCAGTGGTGAAAGTGGTAGAATGTGTGCCGCAGTGGGAGGTGGGTGTGAGGTAGCAAAGAGAAAATGTTGCCACTTTTGGTAGTGTGGACACTGATATTGACCTGCCTCTTACATTGCTGGGCATTCCTCCAGATGGCTGAGACTGCTCTAACTGGGATGGCAACCTCCGCCAGACTGGCATGTTCTCCTGTCTTGGGCCTTCTGTGCTGGCGATAAGGGAAAAGGAAGTCCCACCTATGTACCACTCTAGTAAGACCTCCAAGTCCCTGCCTTAAAACAAAGCACTGGGTAATTCCCCCTGTCTAATATGTCTGGGGCAAATGTCAGGAACTGTGCAGGGCAGCTCTGCACTTTTAGCGATAGTAGGAACTGCAGATGCTGGAGAATCTGAGATAACAAGGTGTAGAGCTGGATGAACACAGCAGGCCAAGCAGCATCAGAGGAGTAGGAAAGCTGACGTTTCAGGTCTAGACTTTCCTTCAGAAATCTTCTTCACATCATTTCTGAAGAAGGGTCTAGACCTGAAACGTCAGCTTTCCTACTCCGCTATGTTGCTTGGCCTGCTGTGTTCATCCAGCTCCACACCTTGTTATAGAACATAGAACATAGAACATTACAGCACAGTACAGGCCCTTTGGCCCTCGATGTCTCTAGAGAATATAGACCCAGTTTGCCAAATCTCTTTTCATAGGATAGTCCCACTATCCAGATACAAGTCCAGTGAACCTTTGTTGTACTTTCACTATCATATTAATATCCTTTTTAAGATAAGGAGACCAAATCTGCACACAGTGCTCCAGGTGCAGTCTAACCAAAGCAAAATACAATTGAAGGAAGATTTCACCACTCATGGACTCAAATTCTCTTGCAATAAAGATGAACATTGCATTAGCCTTCCTAATAGTTCGCTGTATCTAAATGTTAGAATTCAGTGACATATTGACAAGGACATTTATGTCCCTTTGTACATCCAATCTCTCACCATTTAAAAACACAATACACATCTGTTCCTCTTACCAGAGTAAATAACCTCCTTTGTTCCACATTATATCATCTGGAATCTTCTTGCCTTTCACTAAACCTGTTCTAAACCTCCTGAAACCACTTTACAGGTTTCTCACATCACATTCCTGCTTATTTTTGTATCATCTGCAAATTTGGAATTATTACATTTGGTCTCCACCTCCAAATCATTGATACATATCATCAACAGCTATACTGAATCTCTGGTACCGCATTAGTCACAACCTGCTATACAAAAAATGACACAATTTGTTCCTACTCTATGTTTTCTGCTAGTTAACTTATTTTTAATCAATTCAACATATTAATGATCAAATAAAAGGATTGGACAGAAACATGGGGACCCTGAAAGTTGCTGGACTCAACAGGGACAGCAACACAAAACAGAACATGAAGAGTTGGGGAAGGGCAGAGTCGATTGAATAATGTTAATTATCAGGCAGAGCCTGTAACTCACTCATAGAAGCATAAGCTGGGTCACATTTCATCTTTGACCAAATTTCAATTGTGCAGTACTGAATAAAGTTGACTGCCAACCAATTCATAGTGGGCAGATTAAGTTTATTATTTTTATCTGTGAGGAGAGGGTAATAGATACACTTGCGATGTGATTCCCTGTTGGGGGTAATTGCATTTATTAGACATCCATAGATTCAGCGATGGTCCACATCAAACTGCCCTTCATGTGCAGGTCATGCTTTGGCTGACTTTGCAAGACACAATCCTTGGCCTCAAGCAATCATGACCATTCCATTGTTTATTATAATTAAAGCACATTCCACAACCCTTGGAACCGTTACATTTATACACTGAACTATAAGTAAATAAAAACATGTCTGTTATAGTCAATAGTGCATTTCCTGGGTCCATTGGTGAGGGATGTGGGTGTAGCAGGCTGCACTGATGGTGCAGTCCTGCTATACTTAGAATTTCAAGTGTTGATTTGTAAATCAATTCAGCTAAATACACATAAATAAGGAAAAAAAAAATCAGAGCTCCTTGTAGAGGCATTAAAGTGCTTTCTTTCTGGGAGGCCTCCATGTGATGGTGCACAATGGCCTCATTTGCGATAACAAGGTGTAGAGCTGGATAAACACAGCAGGCCAAGCAGCATCAGAGGAGCAGGAAAGCTGACGTTTCGGGTCTGGACCCTTCTTCAAAAATGGGGGAGGGGAAGGGGATTTTGAAATAAATAGAGAGAGAGGGGGAGGCGGATGGAATGTGGATATAGGAGCAGATAGGTGGACAGGAGACGGACAGGTCAAGGAGGCGGAGATGGAGCCAGTAAAGGTGAGTGTAGGTGGGGAGTTAGATAGGGGATTGGTCAGTCAAGGGAAGACGGACAGGTCAAGGAGGCAGGGATGAGGT